>NW_019154119.1:11782430-11972023 GCF_002288905.1 Enhydra lutris kenyoni
TTTTGTGGTGAATTTTTCCGCCTTGTCATTTTGTCCAGATAAGAGTATATGAAGGAGCAAGTGAAATACTAAAAGGGTGGCAACAACCCCAGGAAAATATGCTTTAGCCAAATCAGAAGAGATCCCAAATCGTGAGGGGGGAGAAAGGGGATAAAAAGAGGTTCAGAAAGAAGAAAAAAAAAAAGAAAAAAAAAAGAAACAACTAAAAAAAGAAAACCAATAAAGAAAAAATATAAAAAGGAAAAAAAGAATATATATATTAGATAAACTAGTTAAAAAACGTTAAAAAAGGAAAGGGTAAAAGTTAAAAAAATTTAGCAGAAGAAGAAAAATAAATTGAAAAAGAAAAAAAATTAAATTAACTGCAAGGCTAAAGAATCAGGGGAGAAAGCCATGAGTTCCGTGCTTTGCTTTCTCCTCCTTTGGAATTCCGCTGCTCTCCTTGGTATTGAAACTGCACTCCTTGGTAGGTGAACTTGATCCTGGCTGGGTTTCTTGTTGATTTTCTCGGGGAGGGGCCTGTTGTAGTGATTCTCAAGTGTCTTTGCCCCGGGCGGAGTTGCACCGCCCTTACCAGGGGCCGGGCTGAGTAATCCGCTCGGGTTCGCTTTTGGGAGCTTTTGTTCCCTGAGCGCTTTCCGTAGAGTCCGGAGGGCGGGAATGAAGATGGCGGCCTCCCGGTCTCTGGCCCGGAGGAGCCGAGAGCCCGGGGCCCCACTCCTCAGTGCGCCCTCAGAGAACAGCGCCGATTTACTCCCGTCACCCTGCCTCCGGCCGCGTCCGAGCTGACCGAGCCTGCGACCGGTTCAAGGTAACCCCGAGCTGTGAGCTCACTCCTCGGCTCTGTCTCTGTAGCCGGCTTCCCCGTTCTAATACCTGTAAGCTCTGCGACACTCAGACACCCCCGATCCTTCTGTGACCCTGCGGGACCTGAGGCCACGCTGACCCCACGCGGGCTTCACCCCGGTTAAGCCTCTGGAGCGATGTCCCTCAGCGGAACAGACTTTTAAAAGTCCCGATTTTGTGCTCCGTTGCTCCGCCGCTTGCCGGGAGCCGGCCCCTCCCCCCGCGGTCTATCTTCCCGTCGCTTTGGATTCACTTCTCCGCCCGTCCTACCTTTCAGAAAGTGGTTGATTTTCTGTTTCTAGGGTTGCTGTTCTTCTTCTCTTTGATCTCCCGTTGGATTTGTAGGTGTTTGCAATCTTTAGATAAGCTATCTAGCTGATCTCCCGCTACCTGAAGTAGTCTCAGCTGCTACTTCTCCGCCATCTTGACTTCTCCCAGCCTGTCATTCTGATTGGCTCGGAGAATCTCTGTCACAGATTCCCACTCCTCACAAAGGCTTAGGGTAGCTGCCTCCTTTCACGCCTCCGTTGGTATTCCCGGCTTTGTTCTTTCATCTCGCCCTTTCCTCATAGGGCTCATGCGTTTCTAACATATTTGTTTTGTTTTGTTTAAGTTTCTTTGACTCTTTTCATAACAAAGAAAATACGGTTTTTACTTTTTAATTAGTCTTGCCATTTAAATCCACTTGAGAAGATAACTTTTTGTAAATAATATTTTTTATTTTCAGTGAATTCTGAGGGATTCGACAGTTTTCTTTTTTTTTTTTTTAAGATTTTATTTATTTATTTGGCAGAGAGAGAGAGAGAACAGGCAAGGGGAGCAGCAGGCAGAGGGAGAAAGAGAAGCAGGCTCCTGGCTGAACAAGGAGCCCGATGCGGGACTTGATCCCAGGATTCTGGTATCATGACCTGAGCTGAAGGCAGCTGCCTAACCAACCGAGCCACCCAGGCGTCCCCCTTTCCTTTTAAGAGGAGGCCTGGTGACAGGACCACTTGGCCCTGCAGGGGCTCATACGCACTCTTCTGGGGGACTTTTCCTCTGCTTTTGTTTTGCACTAGCAGTGGCCTCATCCTCTTTTCCCCTGTTACCTTTTACCTACTCACCACGAGTCTCTTTCCTCCTCCCTGTTTCATCACAACAGCTTGTGTTTGGAACACCAGTGACCTCTTGTCGCTAAATTCACGGGTCACATCTGCCTTTATCTTATTTGACCTTGGATACATACTTGTTTCAGGGATAACCTCTTTGTCTTCGTTATGCCTCCTTGTCTGCTTAGTCTCATCGTGTTTGCTGGTCCTTCCTCATTTCCCCAGCTTAAATGGTAGATACCCCAGGTCTCAGTCTTTCAGTCTCTTCTCTGCTGTGCTCATTCCTGAATGATTGCACCCATTATCATCACTTTAAATATCAACTTTGTGCAGATGAGTCCCTGCTTATAGCTCGAGCCCTGGTCTTCTGAGTTCCAGGCTTGTACGTGCGACCGCCAACCCAGCATCTGTACTTACCTTTCTTGCGGACTTCCATCTCAGTGTGTTCAATGTGAACCGCTGATTTTCACATCCCATGCGTCCCCCAGGCTAACATGGTGCTCCTTCTGTGCCGTGTCCTACGTCAGAACATGGCAGCTCCATCTTTCTAGTTGTTTAGGTCATAAACCTTGTTGTCATCCTCAGTCCTTCTCTGTCCTACATAACACATGCGGTCTGTCAAGAAATCCTGTCAGCTCCACTTTCCCAGTGGACTTGGAATTGGGCCATATTTTACTCTTACCACGGCTAGCGCCCTGGTCTAAGTTCTCGCAGTGTCTCACCTAGAGTTTGATGGTGGTGTTCTGTTTGCCTGCCTGCTTGAGTTCTTTTCCTTGCTACGGTCTGGACTCAACAAGGCAGCCTGAGTGATTCTTCAAAAATATATCAGATTGTGCCACATTCCTTAGAGTACAAATAAGTTTTTATGATTTCTGTCCTATAAAGACACCCACGATCTGTCTTCCCTACTAGCAGTTTGACTTGATCTCTTCTCTCCTGCCCTCTGCCCTCTTTCCCCCAAATTTGGCTTTGCTCAGCATACCTGGTCTTGACCTTCTTGCCATTCTTGAAATGTTCCCGTCAAGTTCTCCCTCCGGGTCCTTGTACTTGCTCTGTTCCCCCTGCCGTGTTCTTTTCCCGCATGTCCAGATGACTTGTCCTCGCTTCTTCCAGGTCTCTGCTCACATGTCTCCGGTCTCCTCAGTGAGAGCTTCTCTGGTTTCTGCACACACACTTCCACATACTGTGTTTTTCTTCCTAGCTCTTCCCCTGTCATTGATCTGATAGACTTCTCTGGCGTGCTTTCTATTTATTTTTTGTTTATCTCTTCTTGGAATGTAAGGGGAGATCTTTGTGACAGGAGCAATGTTTTGTTCACTGCTATTTTCAGCATCTAGAACAGTGTCTGTTCTTGTTATACTTAATGTCAAAAATATTTGTTGAATATGTGAATAAAATAAATGAAGAAATTTAAGATGTAGATATGATGGGTTGGGGTAAATTCTGTTATTATAAGGAGAGGAATATTTGAACGTGGTCCAATTTGATAAGTTCTCAGTTCATTGGTGAAATAAAGCAAATTTCCTATTTGCCTTTCTTCCCTAATGTAGTGTGAGTTCTTTGAGAGCAGGGACCATATCTTAATCATCATGGTAACTCTGTTGCCTAGCACTGGGTCTTAAATATAATAGGCATGCCAGAAGTATGTGTTCAGTATATTTATTTTGTGGATGCATTTAGAACTGCAAATCATTTATCAAAAGTGATTTAAAAATTGGGTATGGTAAAATCATATGCCTCTATTTTTCCTAACTACATGCCTCTTAATCTTTGTCCAAGAATGCTAGGAGATTCAAGAAGGTTTGATTCTCAAAGCCTCTGACATCATGTGTCAAATTTGGTGTGTGTGCGTGTCTGCTTGTGACTTTGTTCATGTGTGTGTACACATGTGCGCATTTTTTCTGGAGAAGGGACTTACAGCTTTCATTAGAATAGTATAGGGGATTCATGACTTGCAAAGGTGAAAACATCTAAATTGTAACCTGGCCTGTTAATTAGCAGATGAACTAAAGCAGAGTCAGACTTTATAGTGAGTGATTTATTTTGTGGGGATTTTTCTCCTGCTTCTTCTGACAGATCCTTCTAAAAGTAGCAGCACTAGTAATAAAGACTGCATTTTTAATATTTTGAGTTCAGGGTGAAATTTACTGTGTCAGGTACAGGGAAGAGCTTTGGATCATCTAACGATCTGTTGGAGGAGATGAGATAGTGGATGAGTTCAGTTTGAGAGCTCTTTCTAATCTTTATCTAGCTTTATGTGTACATCAACTCAGTTTATGGTGGGCAAACGGAGTTTTCTCGTTAAATTAACACATGTTACCAGACACCAGAGAAAGCAACTCCAAAATGGATTATTCATTACAGTAATGGTTCAGCAAGGATCGTTTCTGTAAGCCAAACTTGACATGGGGAGCTACTCTTGTTCTTATAAACCTGAGCAGTAGTGGGGTCTGTTGGAGAATCTGAAAGATACTATCAATGCTTAGTAAGTTAACCTTTGAGCTATGTAACACACTTGACATTAATGAGATTTCATGTTAAATTTTATGCTGGGAGTTGTTGATTTGGTTTGGGGGATTAATCTATTTCTGCTGTTACACATTCTAAATTAATTAGCAGAGTGCAACTATGAATATAAAAGGTGCCAGTGGTAATCATTTGAGGAGTAAATTTTGCCTAACCTCTCTTTTCTTTCCCCATTACATGTAGTTGAAAGAAAACTATTTTCCTCATTAATTATTCTAGTTATAGTATAATCTTGGTAGACTCTCCTCAAGTTTGATGCTTCTTCTGTGGTCCAAATGAGCCTTTGATTTTACTTTATCTAATTCTCATTAGGGGATTTGCTTACAATCCTTTTATCTTACACATTTCTGAGCATGTGAATTTCATTTATCTTGTGAAGCAGACTTTTAAGTTTTATATATCTGAGATTTCCTGTCTTGAGTTAGCCTATCCATATGAACTAGAAGTAAAGTTTAGGTTCATTTTATGAAATGGAATAATTGTTGTATAGTCTGTGTTTTTTGATATTTTTCAACTGACTTGATTTTCCTCTGAGTGAAGTGGCATTGTGTTTAAGTGCCATATTTCTTACCTTGTTTGTATTTTTAGTTCTATACTTGATTAGTTGATGACATTCAAATCCTTCAGTATTCCCTCTTGATTAAGATGATGAACAAGATTTGAAAATGTGGCATGAAATCTTATTTGAATAACATTTAGCTACTATAGATGAAATATATTAGGCTTTAGAAAATGTTGAGTGCTAGAGATCAGACCCAAAAGAGGACATAATTCTGTTCATATAAAGTATAAAAATAGACAGAACTAATTTATGCTGCCAGAAGTGTGAATAGCATTTATCTTGGCCCTGGGAGTGGCTGAAAATGACCACAGTAGCAGCTTCTGGGATGGATGCTGGGACGGTGGTCTGTGACTAAGTGCTGATGTGTTATGGTTTATCAAACTGAACACATTTTTTAAATATATCTTATCCTTGAAAGGTCGATAAGCCTGGATTAAAGACAGGAAGGGAGAATGTTTACTGGCAGTATTGTCTTTGTATCATGGAACTGTGAATAAGTACTATCTTTTTTTCTCCTAATCTTTGGAATTTTTCAGGCCATCTTTAATGAGATTTTAGTTTTATAAGACAGAAGAATAAATGACCTTAAATGTGTGTGTGTGTGTGTGTGTGTGTGTGTATAATATGTCAGAACCCTATGAAGAACAAATGGACCACACATTTCGCTAGCCAGACCTGGTCAAGAAGAGACACCCCTAGGCCAATTGCCTGTGGGCAGAATATTCCACTTACTGGCTCTACAGTTTACTTTCCCATCATACGGCATCCTCTTACCCAGGCTGCAGTATTACTGTAAAACTGAGGAATGACCCTAGGAAGCCCCTTCCTGGTACCCGACACACAGTATGCATTTAGTAAATGATAGCCATTATGTTTCTTAGATATTGTAACCGGGACTTCTGTTAGACAGAAGGAGAAAAGGTGTCTAGATCTTTCTTAGTCCCCTCTGTGGACCTGGTCCTCTGTTCATTCTTCCTCAGTAACTTGTGTTGCTCCTTTTACCCCCACCACACCCCCGCATCTAACCTTGCTCAGCGGACCATGAATGTTTGCTTATGTTCCCGACTTCTCTTCTGTTCTTGTCTTCTTTCTCTCAGGTCTTCACTAAAACCCACCTGGTGACCGTGGACTTTATTTCTTAGAAAGTTGGATTTCTCTGCTTATCTGATTTACCTCAGGCCCTTTTCCCTTTGAGAAGGACTAGAAATAAAAACACTTACACTTAATGTATTCATTCAGGTAGGCAAATACCCGATGGCGACCTCACATGTTCGTGGCATTATGATCTTAATTCAGTCCCTGATAAGTTGAAACTTGGACTAACACACCAGCCTCCTAACTGGATTCTTGTGCCGGGTGTAATATTTTTAAAACACAAATCTGATTATGTGACTTCCTTTGTTGCGAGTCCTTCAGTGTCAGGGCGACAGCGGAGGTGCTCTGGGCTGCTCAGCGGGGCTTTTGCTCCAGTCCCCTGTCCTTCCTTCCATCCTGGTGTTCTGCCCCTTGCCCTTGTGTGCCAGCATCTGCACCTTCTCTGATTCACTCAGGATTCCTCCGGTTGGCTGTGTTGTTTCATTTCATGCTCTTGCGTTTGTGTAAGTCTGCCCGAAACGATCTCTGCCATTCCTCCTTTGGAGGCCCTGTCTTCTTTCCTGCTGGAATATTACCTTCTCGGTGCAGTCTTCTGCGATCGTGCCTCCAGGCGGGGAGGAATGGCCTCTCTTCGTGTTCCCATAGTGCTTTGCGTGCACCTCGGCTGGAGGAGGCGATATTCCCCTGCAGTGACCGGTCTGCTTCTCTGCCTCCCTCCCTAGTTTTGGAGCAACTTGGGAGCACAGACTGTGTCTTACTTGTTCATATCACCTCAGTGCCTGGTATCGTGCATGACACTGAATTAAGAGTCACTCAGCAACTGCTGAGTAAGTGAATGAATCCTCATTTGTTTCTGGGTTTTTAAGTAATTCAAAAATATAGCCAATAAATTGAGATGCTTACTATATATTTTATATATATTCATATACATATATGTGTGTATATATACACACACACATACACAGACAGAGCTGTATCTACGTATCTATATCTGTATAAAAAGAGAGAATGTATACTTCAGATTCTTCTGAGCTTTATTTCTGGCCAAGAACTATTTTTGGCAGTGTTATTCACAGAGGGACGCAGGGAGCTGTTTCCACTCTGTGCACAGTTATTAGGGGGAGAACTCAGAAACCGAGGGAAGCCGAGTATACATGATTTCCAGACCCTTCAGTAGCCCAGAGAGGAGACCTCAGGCCGGATGTGGTGGGTCACGTGCACGATGACCAGTGAGCTGGTTGTCCGGCAGAAGCAGGCCCCCCTCCATAAATGCAGGATGGAAACTGGGATAACGTTGCTGCTGTGCCATCAGAAGCACGTTGGCTAGGGTTGTGGCCTTCTTAGAAAAAAGGGGCCTCTGGAGTGCAGGAGCTGGAATCAGCTTGTTTTTCTTACGTTGACTTAAGTCCAACTTGATGAACCAGCTGTCTATGGTACCGGAGCGGAGAATAAATCAGCCTCCACTGCTGTCTCCTCACACAGTGAAGAAATTAAGGAAAGAAAGGAATTGTAGTAATGCTACCATGAGAACTATTTGTGTTTTTTGGTGTTCCCTTCCAGTTTTGATGCCCGGGACACAGGTGAAGCACTTCGTGCAGTCCTGGCCCGTGGTGGGCTGTTGTCATTATTACACATGGAGGGAGAATTCTGTTTTTTCCTACGTCGAACTTTCTACCCTGTCCTTTCAGAAGCATTGGATAATGAGTCAAACCCCAAACAGTTGTTTTTAGCATGGTTGCCCTTATCAATATACAAGCAACTTAACATGATTGTTTCCTTATTAACATCCATATTTTTAATGTTGTTTTCGTAATCAAATTATAATGATTGCATTGGGCAGGTAGTTTATACTTTTCCCAATGGCCAAAAAGCCCATAGGAATCATGATTTTTTCTTTTTTTTTTTTTTTTAAGATTTTATTTATTTATTTGTTAGAAAGAGAGAGAGCACGAGCACAGGCAGAGTGGCAGGCAGAGGCAGAGGGAGAAGCAGGCTCCCCGCCGAGCAAGGAGCCCGATGTGGGACTCGATCCCAGGACGCTGGGACCATGACCTGAGCCGAAGGCAGCCGCTCAACCAACTGAGCCACCCAGGCGTCCCAGGAATCATGATTTTTTAAAACTTTTTTTTTCATTGAGATATATTTGACATAAAATGTTGTGTTAGCTTAAGATATACAGCTTATTGAGTTGATACTTTTTTTTTTTTTTTTTTTTAAAGAAGGCTCCACATCGCCTGGGGAGCCTTCGGAGCTTGAACTCATGACCTTGAGATCAAGAGTGGGACACTCAATTGCCTGAGCCACCCAGAGGCCCCTGATTTGATATATTTATATTGCAATATGGTTGCCATTGTAGCTTAGCTAACACCATTACTATGTCACATAATTATCATTTCTTCTGTTGGGACACTTTTTTTTTTTTTTTTCATGTTAAAAGCAGAGTTTAGAAAATCTTAGGAGAAACAGACTGGACAAATTATAAGCATTGGTTAGTATAGCTTAAATTCCTTTTCTTTTGCAAGTAAGAGTACTGTTCACAATAGTTTCCTAGAAGTTAAGTATCCTAACATGATGATATTTGTTTTCTATTGCTTCTGTAACATATCACTACAAATTTAGCCACTTAAACAGTCCAAATTGATTATCTTTTAATTAACCATGGGATAAAAATCTGGCAGCCTTGGGTAGGTCTCTCCTTAGTCACACATGGACAAAATCATGGTGCCAACAGGGCTGTGCTCTTTTCGGGAGCCTCTAAAGGAGGATCGGTTTCCATGCTCATTCATGTTATTGACAGAGTTCAATTTCTTGTGGTTATAGGACTGAGGTCCCTGTTGCCCACCTGGCTGATGCCTGAGGGCTATTCTCAGCTTCTAGATGCCACTCACATCCCTTGGCTTGTGGCCCTTTCCTCCATCTTCAGAGCTGGCAATGATGGGTCGAGTCCTTTTGTGCCCCAGGTTTCTCTTGCCTCTGCCACATGGCATGTCCCAGACACCCTCTCTGTGACCCTAGCTGGGAAAGGTTCTCTGCTTAAAGTCTCGTGTGACTAGGTTAGTCCCACTCCAGTAATTTAGATAATCTCTTCACCTCAAGGTGTGTGTCCTTAATCATATCTGCAAAGTCCCTTTGCAGTGGAATGCAATGTATTCCCAGCTTCCAGGAATTAGGACATGGACATCTTTGGGGGCCCATAATTCTACTTACCATATAAGGCAGCTGTCAGTTGGGTGTACAACAGTGCATTTGTATCCGGAGTATTTGTGATATGTGATGTCCTGGCAATTACTGAGTGATTACATGATTTACGTTTTTGAGTACTTTTATAATGCATGAATAGGTGATATGATGTGGACCTAAGTAGCCAAATGAAGCCCTCCTGTCAGTATCAGGAAGGCTGTTGAAATGGAGGGACTCGGCCTTAACTTTGCTTTCATTTAAACAGGAAAGTTAAGAAAAAATAAGTGGAAGTAGATAAACACTAAACCAAGAACTTTGTTTTTGTAGAACAAGTAGTGTTTTTCTTTGATCAAAAGCAGATGTGGTTGTTGTCATTTCTATTTAAAATAATGTTAACGTATTAGCATTTTTCTCCACATGGAATCTCTCAGATAAGTAAATGGAGAGTCAGAATTTTAGCTGATTGCTTCAAGATTGGCAGGAGGTTTCATATTATAAACCTTTTAAACACTGTTAATCATCCACTTATTTAGATAAAAAACAAAACATTTCCTTTTTTTTTTTTTAAAGATTTTATTTATTTATTTATTTGACAGAGAGATCACAAGTAGGCAGAGAGGCAGGCAGAGAGAGAGGGAAGCAGGCTCCTCCCCACTGAGCAGAGAGCCCGATGCAGGGCTCGATCCCAGGACCCTGAGACCATGACCTGAGCTGAAGATAGAGGCTTAACCCTCTGAGCCACCCAGGTGCCCCAAAAAACAAAACATTTCAACATTAGTAGGTGGGTCCTCCAAATCCTCTACCTTTGTAGAGGGGTCACTGTAGTGCTATTTGAATGAATAATTTATTTCATAATTAAATAATAAATATTTTCAAATGTCTAAGAAATTAACCTGAGTTTCTCATTGGTGGGATATTAGATTGGTAAAAAAGAGCCTATTTGCTTCATAAATGTTTCTGAAGGGGATTATTGGACTAATACACAATGACGGTTTTTCCTTTCCCCAATTTCTTTTGTAAATGATCCAAGGAGGTACAATATGCCAGTAGTGCTTTGTTTCACATTTTTTTGTTGCTGGCAAAGATGGATTGTTAAATTTCTCTTCACGTCTGAGAAGTGCAAGTAGTCTCATTATCACTCTCTGTTCTTCAGACAATGTGCATTTTTTGCTTTTGCCATTTTCCGTTTTAACCAGGGCGAAGCCGGTGTTCCTGGCAGCAACTCTGACCTCTTCCACTGGAGCACAGCGGCCACCATGAAGGTCCTGTCCAGCACCACGACCACCACCAAGGCCATGCTGCAGGCGGTCAGTGACCGGCAGTGGTGGAAGAAGTCCTTGACTTACCTTCGACCGCTTCATGTAAGCAAGGCCTCTGTCCTTTTTAAAATCCATCCCGGGGCTTCTGTCAAAGCATTAGCACTAGCACTGCTTCTCAGTTGTTTTCCTGTTGTAAACAGGTTTCTCTTCTCTAGGTTATTAAATAATCTCTTAAAAAATCGAGGCCTCCCGTCAGATAGGGGAAGAGTCACTTATTTTATAGAATGGAACCTATTCCCATAGGGTGCTTGCGAAAGACACTGATAGAGATTGAGGTGGGGTTGGGTTTGATGTCAGAATTAAAATTTAGTGGGATGAAAAGGAAAATGATTTCATTGGTCCTTACTTGATTTTGCTGTATTCCTACGGGCCAGTAGTGGAGGAAAAGCCCTGGAAGCGGGCATGGGGGCTAAGGTTATTGGGGCTGCTGGAACGATAATAGCACTTACTGTGGGGCTTACACAACAACCATTTCTTCCTCATGGTTCTAGAGGCCGGGAAGACCAAGATGAAAGCTCTGACAGATTTAGCGCCTGGTGGGGTCGACTTGCTGTGTTCTCACATGGTGGAGGGTGAGGGAGCTCTCGGTAGTCTCTTATATAAGGGCACTAGTCCCATTCCTGAGGGCTCCAACCTCCTGAGCCCATCACCTCCCAAAGGCCCCAACTCTTATTTTTTTAAAAAAGTATTTACTTTTAATTGAAATGTAGTCAACGCGGAATGTTGCATTAGTTTCAAGTGCACAATGTAGTGATTTGACAACTGTATCCATTTTGTCGTACTCATCACAGTGTAAATACCATCTGTCATGACATAACAATGTTACAGTACCTGTGACTGTGTTCCCCGTGACTTACTCATTCCCTAGCTGGAAGCCTGGACCTTCCAATCCCCTTCATTCATTTTGCTCATCCCCCACCCCTTTCCCTCTGGTAGTCATCAGTTCTCTTGTTTATGCATCTGTTTATGCTTTTTTGTTTGTTTGCTCATTTGTTTTTTAGATTCTACGTGTAAGTGAAATTGTATGATATTTGCCTGTTTTTGACTTACTTCATTTAGTATAACACCCTGTAAATCCATCCATGTTGTCGCAGATGACAGGATCTTGTTCTTTTTTATGGCAGAGTCATATTCCACTGTGTATATACACCCAAAGGCCCCACCTCTTAATACCATCATGTTTTGGGGGCTTAGAATGTCAACATGTGAATTTTAGGAGATGACGCAAACATTCAGATTTTAGCAGGTGCTTTGGGTTAAGAGAACAGTGTAACCAGATTCTTTCACCCGTTCTGGAAGCAGAGGTCAGGACGAGCAGTAGAACGATTGAGTGTACTTTCTGTGACCAGTGAACCTCTTGCCTCCCGGGCTGTCTTCCCTGTGCTCTCACGCTGCAGTCCTTGGTCTTACTGGAAGGCTTAGAGGAAAAAGAAAGATGCTTGTTTATAAATTCACCCCAGACACTCACTGGGTGTATCATTCATTGCATTCACACTCCAAATATTCCTCAGGCGTTTTCTGTGTGCTAGTGATTGGGAGTAGAGTTGGAAAACCCCTCACGTGCGGAGCCTGTATTTCAGTAGGGGAGACGAAGAAGCCCACCAATAAAATATTTGTGTAATACTGTAACGGTAGGTGGTAGTGAGGGCTGTGAGGATAACTTCTGGTTAAGGGGAGTTGATTGGGCGATTGACGGTCTGATTTAGATTGGAAGGTCGGTATCTCAGGAGTCACTCTGAGAGGAAACCTGGCTAAGCCAAGTAGAACAAGTACAGAGCCCTTTTTGAAGGAAGGTGCTTGACATCTTTGTAGAGCAGAAAGGAGGCTTGCGTAGTATGAACAGAGTGAACAGCAGGAGAATGATAGGAGATGAGATCAAGGAAGTGGTGAAGAGGCCAACATCCAAAGCCTTGTAGACCAGTCAGGACCACAGATTTTGTTCTGAGTAGATGGGAAGCTGCTGGAGACTGTAGGTGATGCGGTTGTGTGATCCAGCTTTACTTTCCTTAAGATCATCAAAGTGCTGTGTGGAGAGCTGGTGGTGTGAGTCAGAGCAGGGGCAAAGAGGTCCCTGGTCTAGTGTTTGGCGGGGGTGGTGGGGGTGGACCAGGGCAGCCGTGAAGGAAGTGGGAGATATATCTTGCGGACCTGCGGATGGTCTGGACGTGGGAAACGCAGGGAAGAGGGAAAACAAGAGTGACATAGCCAAGATGTCGATCCCACAGACTGAGGTGGTGTACGCTTGACTTGGGGGCAGATCCGCACGTCTCTTCTCATTGTGTGTATCACACTGGGTATGATGGTGGTTACTGTGGTTACTTTTAAATGACTCCCGTCTTGGACTTTTTGAGTGTATGTGCCTCAGATGAGTGCGTAATCCCATGCCTGATACCAGATCGTTTTTGTAAAGTGTCAGTTGTCGTTCTTGTCATCATTTCCAACAGTGCCTTCGTGGTTTCCCGAGGCTGTGGTTGGCATCCTGTGAGGACCCCTAACCCTAACCCCAACCCTCCCCCTCCCCCAACCCTAATCCCTAACCGTAACTCGGAGGAATGGGTGACTGTGTTTGACTTGGCTCTTCCAGTGAGGAGCTTTATATCTGAGGAAGGTCAACCTGAAGATGGTTAACTACTAGGGATCCGAAAGCGCTTGCCAGCAAGGACGGCTCCTGACAGGTCTTGAAGGCAGTTGTGGGGCGGCAGGGGATGAGGCAAGGGGCGCACTTCCATCTTGCCTCCAGCGGGTGGGGTTTCGGCGGGTGAGGTCCCAGCTGGGCCTGGAAGCAGGGTGGCATCTGCCGAGGCAGTCAGCTTGGTTAACCCCTTGGAGTGGACGAAGGGCTTAGAAGCTGGTAGGACACGTGAAGTAGATCGTGGTTGAAGAATTGGCCCTTAATGTTGACGGACGTTGAAGAACTTTAAATGTTATTCTACATAGTTCAGACTTGCTACCGTGGCCTGCTAGTCTCGTTCAGAGCTGCTAAAGGCGTGCGGAGCGCGGAGCGATATGCACGGAATGACGTTTTGGGCAGGTTACTCTGACTGTAGTAGAGAACTTGCCGTGTGTTTAACGCTGATTGCTTCTTTGTTTTTGATGCATTGATGTCAGAGTGACCAGGGAAATCAGAAGGCACCGCAGGCTGAGGTTGAAGTGCTGCTCTTAGACAGTGGGTGCCGTTCTTACCGCTCCACGGGGCGGCCGTGTCACGCCGACGCGCTCTGCGTGGATCCCACCGCGCACGTGGATCCGTCTCTCCCCACATAACCCTGCCTTCGCCTCTCCCCATCTGCCCCCAGCGCTCTTTCCTTTTATCCACTGTTCTTGTCTTTGTTCTGTTTAGGGGCCGGAATTCGGTGGTGCTTATCAGATGGGAACCATAGCCAATGAAGGTCTAGAAAAACAAGGCTGTCATCCTTTTTATGAATCTGTCCTCTCCGATCCCTTTGTCGCAGAGGTAAGAACACAGAGCCAACTCTCATGCTGTTTTGGGCATTTTAGTATAAACAAAAATTAAAATGTTCCTGAGAATGTACTTCTTTAGCTTCATTCTTACTCACGTTGTTCATTGGTTTTATGTGACTTTTTTGAAAAATGTGTATATTTTTAAAAGATTTATTTATTTATTTTAGAGAGAGGGAGCAAATTGGGGGAGGGGGAGGGGGAGAGGGAGAGAGAGAATCTCAAGCAGACTCCCTGCTGTGTACAGAGCTGGATACTGGGCTTGATCTAATAATCTGGGGATCATACCAGAGCTGAAATCAGGAGTCGGATGCTCAACTGACTGAGCCATCTAGGTGATCTGGTTTTATGTGACTTGTGTATGTTATAACATATTATGAGATTAAAATCTGTTTTAAGCTTTACATAAAATGATATGTTTTAGTGAGAAGTTATCATTTGAATCATCAAAAGATATAAAATCCTATGACTCTTCTAAGAATATCTTCAAAAAAAAAGCGTCACCTACTAAAAGGTATAACTGCTTCTGTCTAGTCTACAGTGACCTATGACCCCCACCGGCATGTTCCAGGGGAAAGCTTTGCAGAGGTATTACTAAGAACTGGAAAACTGGCTGAGGCTAAAACTGAAGGGGAAGAGGTATTTCCAACAACAGAAGGTATGGAAGAAGGTTCTAGTTCCCTGACAATGTGTAACTCCTATTGGGGAAACCATAAATGAAAAACGAGTGAATGGGAGTGGGGAAAAATAATAATAAATTTTTCTAATTCTGAATAGTTTAACTTGACACCAACATGCATTTATTTAAAACATTTATTTGAGAACCTTCTGTTTTCTGGATACTTACTAATATTGAGGAGTTAAAAGGATAAGTATGATATAATTGAAGTGATTCTTACAGGTATTTCTGATTTTGTGCGTTAATTAAGAACCCTTAAGTATTTGCTTCACAGAATGTAGGTGTATATTTCATCTTAAGAATTTTCCACATGCCTGCATATCTTTCTGTGTAGAATATTTTGGAAAGAATTAAATGTATGTAAGTTCACCAAAGATAACCTTTCCATTTGTATCTTTATTTCTCTTTAGTCTCCCTCCTTCTTCTTAAGGTTCCAGGATAGTTTCCTTGACTTTTTTTTTCAGTTCCCACTCTCTCTGCTCTGCCCTCTTTAGTGAATACCTCATGATAAAAAGGCTGCTGGAGCTCCAGCTATCTCTCTATATCCCAGGCATCAATAAGGAGAAAAGAGAAGGAGGGCAAAGCAGTCTCCTTGATAGTCCTATCCACACCTTCCACTTAGGTATTTCTGGCTGTCTCTCGCTGCCAGTAAACTTGGGTGATGTGGTCTTAACTGAGCACATTGCTGCATGGAATAAAATGTGGGGAAAATGTGTATGGGAAATAGAACTGCCGTTTTCGCAGAAAACCTGTCACTCATTTTTGGATAATCCTTCTTTCAATCAGTATTTATATGTAATTGGGAAGAGGGGAAGCAAATACCGTTGTTCTGTCCCCTATGGAGGCCTCTTGAATACTGGAGGTTTTTACTGAGTATACCATGTCCCTTCAATTCTGAGGTGCTTGCTTTTTACCTTTATTTCTGAATCAGGGTATCTCGCAGTTGATGAGGACATTTTGTTTTTCTTATCCAAAAAGCTATTGTTACATTCATGGCACACCTTACAGATAATGCTGAATATATGTGAAGAGTAGAGTTGCACTGCTGTTTACCCTTTTAATCATTCTTTATTACTTCTTGCTTTTCTTTCTTTAATTATCTTTTAAGCATTTTTTCAATTCCATAGACATTTGTAGCCAACATTTACTTTGTCTACAGTAAGAGAAGCTCTATATCAAATGCTATTAGTACATTATCTTACTTAATAACAGACCACCAGATACTTACCATTAGTCCTATTTTAGAGATAAAGAACCATGTCTCAGAGACGTGAAACCATTTTGGTTTTTGCTGTTGCTGTTGGGAGTTACAAAGCCAGTGATTGGTTGAACATCCAGATTCAGCTTTGTCTGATCACTGCGGTGGGGGTCCTGCCCACGTTTCAGCCATCTCTGCAAGGCACTGTGCTAGACCCTGAATCAAAAAAGGGAGTAACAGGGACAAACAAAAACATGCCCGTGGTGTTACTTAGTTTGGTATAGTTCTGTTGGTATATTCCATTCCAGACTTGCCAACCTGTTAACAATTAGCATTTTTGCAAAGTGGAGTTTGTGCTGAGAAGATAAAATTGTCCCAAAGAGTAAAAATAACTCACAGTGGAATTATGGTTTATTCCCCTTTCGGTGGACCACACGTGACCTTTCCATACAGTGAAGTTCTGCAGGTAGCAGAGAAATAGGAGGTGTCCTCTGTTTCACACATGTGTTCCTCAAACGTGCTTCTGGCTAAGTGATCTTTAATTATTTGCTTATGGGTCAAACTCGGATTCTTGAGAGGGTTTGCATGCATAGACGCTAAGACCTTAAGAAAATAGTGGGTTGGGTGTAGAAGTGTATGACCCACTGATTGGCATCATAATGACTGAAATCATAACCAGGAAGTTCAGAAATATTGATTCACACAGTTTTTTTTTTTTTTTTAAAGATTTTATTTATTTATTTGACAGAGAGAGAGATCACAAGTAGGCAGAGAGGCAGGCAGAGGGAGAATGAGAAGCAGGCTCCCCGTTGAGCAGAGAGCCCGATGCAGGGCTTGATCCCAGGACCCTGAGATCATGACTGGAGCCAAAGGCAGAGGCTTAACCCACTGAGCCACCCAGGCACCCCAACACACGGGTTTTCTGTTAGTTAGCCTGCAGCGTACAGATGTGTGAGTGTGAGCACCTCTCACACAAAAGGCCTGCTTTGCAAAAAGGCAAGATAAAGGCATCAGATTATAAAGGTCCAAGAGAAGGAAGCCTTCTCGGCGCAGACCCTCTCAAATTGCTTGTGAAGGCTTCTACTATTTTCCAGAGCTGTTTGCCTAGAGAAAGTGAAAGGCCCTTGTGAGGCACAGATTTCTGGGTTGTTAGGCCTCCCCTTCTCACAGGGTCTTTAGGTACTTGGCCATCTCTACAGTTGGTAATTTGGTGATGAGGCATCCGAGTGATCATGAAACATGAAGCCAATAGGTGTTTTCCAGGAGCTCTTGTGGTAGGGGAAGCATACGTGATGAGGAACCAGGGCATCCCCGTCTTGTTCCTTTTTTCGCCACGTTTTCATTATTCATGGAAGGAATGGTCCTTCAGTGTCCCTGTACTTGGAATGTGAAGTTAAGGAAGGCATGGTCCTGTCTTGAGAGGGCTTACTGTTGAGGTGAGGAGACAGACTAATTTGTGTATGATAAGGGCTGTAACAGTCCCACAAGAGGCGCTGCGATTACAGACGTGTGACATCAGAGTGGAAAGGGGGTTTGAAGAGGCTTCCGGGAGCTGGTGATACTCCACCCGGGTGTTGAAGGATGAACAGGGCAATGCAGATCAAAAGAGCGGGGTGGCTGGGAATTGAGAGAGAGGTGGGTTGGGAGAGGGACAAGGGGCGTATTTTGGAAGAGGAAATAAAATTCACAGAAGCAAAGATGGCAAACATCACGGTTTTCCCAGGATTCGAAGATTATTCTGATACCTGGAAAGGAGAATATATATGGGCAACCAGGGAGGAAACAAGGCAACACGAGGCTGGGAAGCGGGGTAAGGCCTCAGGTGCTAAGTTGAACGTTTTAAATGAACCTTCCATGGAAAGCTGTAGGGGTTTTAAGCAGAAGAGTATTATTGAGTTTTTCTTTACCTCATTATCTGTAAAATGGACACAGTAGCTTGTAGGTTCTGTCCCTGGACTGTTGCTTGCCAGTGGTGATGATGGGCCCTCGTGGGCACCGTTTTGTAGACGGGTCCCCAGACTGCGTTAACGTTCTCAGAGTCCTCGCTGGCGGTAGCTGATCCAATTATCAGTTCCTCTGGTTTCCAAGGCCAGCGGCTATCATTCTCCATCCTTGTTTCACACTAGAACCCCTTAGGGAATTCTTAAGAAGTACTAAAGCCCGGGATCCAGTATAGACCCTGTATTTCAGAACCTCTGAAGTGCGGCCCATGTATGACATGAGTTTCAGAGTAGCAGTTTGGTTGTTAAGCTGTGGTTCAGACCCTTTGGAACTTTCACTTAACATTTCCAGCGTCTCCCCACCTCCCGACCCCCTCATCATGTCTCTTCTTCAAACTGACACACTTGCTTTCTGAGCCTCTCCCCCGATCGTCTGGAGAAAGCCACCCATACCTTTGATGTCTGGGTCTGGGTTCTCCCACCTGAGGGCAGACCCCGAGTGTTCTGTCTATTTCTAACACGTTTCTAGGGCTGCTCGGGTTTTCTGTGGGGCGGGTGCAGTGTTCCTCCACGCTGACGGAGAGTGGGCATGGCGCGCGCATCACAGTCACTGGGGCCGAAGTCCCTGGGAGGCTGCGCGCCGGGTGAAGCTGAATGCGAGGCCCCGGGGCGTGTGTGCTCCTCTTAGTGTGTCTGTGAGATTTTCTGGGACTGCAGGTGTTTCCTTTCAGTCCTGGTGTTTCTTCACATTGTCTTTTCTGACCCTCAGATTTTAATACTCCACCAAGGGAAAGAATCCAACTCGATTAAAGCATCAAAAATTTTTTTCCAATTTTTTTGAATTGAGTGGGAAAAGCTCTCAGAACCCTTGTGTATATTAAAAATGGAATTTTTGTTTAAAATGTAGAAGTGATTTTAATAATTTTCCTTTAATTTACATTTGGGGTTAAAATTTATGATGCATGTTTGTAAATACTGTCATATTAGGTATCTCTTGATAACACTAATATATCTGAAATAGATATCTTTGGCTACTTTATAATATCAATATTTGCCAGGAACTCAGCAGAATTAAAGAGTGATACAGGTTAAATGACCCAAATTAAAAATTGTAAAAATATGACTTCTGACTTTGGTTCATAAGTAGGTCATGATACAAATTAAACTTTCAACATGATGTGACTTTTCAGAATTTTTTAATAAAGTTGATGAAAAGGTTTTTATGGAGACTGGCTGAAGAAAATTGATCATTATTTATTTAGCTAAATGAATGATTTAATGGCTAATGATTTCCAAATCAATAATATGGGCAGCTTTCCTACGTGAATTTAGTTCTGGAATTAAATTTACCATAGAGTGCTTTCCAGAGGCGGTGAGTTTGCACAGAATTAGTGCTCGGAGGCTTGGGCATAGATTTCATCTGATTTTGGCTGTATACCTTGTTTAGAAAATGAATTATATTCAAGATTTTAGAACTAGTTTTGCAAATTAAATTCATACACACTGATAAGTGAATGTAGGGTAGGCTTTTTTTTTTTTTTTTTCCGTATACCTTAATGTTAATTTAAAATCACTGTGACTCCCATCTGTGGCAAGTGTGACATCTGGTGAATCCCAGTGAGACCCCGTGAGATCAGTCTACTTCACGTTCTCCCTGATAGTTTTGTCAGATGTTGCCTCAGTGGCTTGCAGATTCAAAGACTGAGAAACTTCCTATGTGTGGGGTTTGATTTCCACCTTGTAAGAATCCTTAAGTCTCTGTGCTGCCTATAAGGTTTTGGTGCCCAGGGACATGACCTCATGTAACTCTTACTACCTTCCAGAGGCCCTGTCTCCACATCCACCACGCTGGGAATCAGGGCTTCAACAAATAAATTTTGGGGGAGCACAGACATATAGTTCATAACACCGTCTGGACAGATGAATCACCTCTCTTGATTTTGGTGATTTGTGTTAGCCTTCCGAGCCTGTGTAAAAGCAATGAGGTAATACTACCTCCTTTGTGTTTTTTTTTTTTTTAATTTAATTTTTAATTTTTTAAATTTCAGTGTACCAGAATTCATTGTTTATGCACCACACGCAGTGCTCCATGCAATCCCTGCCTTCCATAATACCCCCACCACCAGGCTTACCCACCTTCCTATCCCCCCGCCCCTTCAGAACCCTCAGATTGTTTTTCAGAGTCCATAGTCTCTCATGGTTCACCTCCCCCTCCAATTTCCCTCAACTCCCTTCTCCTCTCCATCTCCCCACATCCTCCATGTTATTTCTTATGCTCCACAAATAAGTGAAACCATATGATAATTGACTCTCTCTGCTTGACTTATTTCACTCAGCATAATCTCTTCCAGTCCCGTCCATGTTGCTACAAAAGTTGGGTATTCATCCTTTCTGATGGAGGCATAATACTCCATGGTGTATATGGACCACATCTTCCTTATCCATTCGTCCATTGAAGGGCATCTTGGTTCTTTCCACAGTTTGGCGACCGTGGCCATTGCTGCTATAAACATTGGGGTACAGATGGCCCTTCTTTTCACTACATCTGTATCTTTGGGGTAAATACCCAGTAGTGCAATCGCAGGGTCATAGGTTTTTGTGACCCTTAGAGCTAATTCTTGCAAAACATTTTTCTCCTATCTGGCTTGTCAGAGCAGATATTTTAAAAATGATAGGTATTTTTGCTTTATAATAATTGTTGTTGTTGCCTAAAGCAATGGCAGGAGCCCAGTGCAGAGTTTCCACTTAAGTCATTTGCGTGTCAGACTAATTTGGCTGGTGTATAGAATATGGATAATATCAGTTAAAACCATAAATTAATGTTGGTTCATATTTACAATTTTAAATTACAATTTAATTTTTATTCTTTATGAAATGGGAAACCATTGAAGAGGGGAGTGTGTGTGTGTGTGTGTGTTTTAAGTTGTGACATTACACTAGTGCTTGATTAAAATCAATAGAAAAGTAGTATGAAAGTGCTGTTTTAGAATGGATTGGGAGGAGGAAGACTGAAAGCATCAAGTAAGATAGGAAGAAGGTTGTTAAAGAGTCCAGTTTTTAAACTAGAGTGTGTGTCTCTGAAAATATAAAGTGTGGGAAAGAGTTTTTTGGAAATGCATCAGCTTGCTTGGACGGCTGATGGTTGGGAGCAGAGAATAGAGTAAAGTCCAAGATGATTCTAGGATTTTATGTTTTACTAGTGGGGAGAACAGTGCACCATTGTCAGAAATATGAATGGTACTGGGTAAAGAATTAGTAATGTGGGGGAATGTTTGAGTCCTAACAAGCACTTGGTGATGTAGGTCTTATGAAGTGGCCCGGGGGTCGGGACTCTGGAGATAAAGGTTGGGGAAATATATTGAGGTATTGGCTGAGTTCTGCTGGAAAGATCTTGTGAAGTAGGATTGGCAGAGAGTTGTGAAATAATCTGACCGAACTCCCACATTCAGCAGTTGAGGAGGGTAGGGTTTGGTGACACACACGGAAGAGGGTCATTTGAGGATTGCTACTGGGGAACCCTGGGACCCTGAAGCCAAGGAAGGACCACGTGGCAGTGCCTCATACTTTGGTGAGCCCTGAGTGAAAGTGGAAAGGAGAGAACTGTTGAGTTTGTTAGAATGGAGAGCTCTCGAGGGAACATTTTTTCCCCCCGAGAATGGTGTGATTTACTTACGTGTTGAAAGGACTTTCTCTCATTCTAAATCCCCTTTGTTGATTGAGGAAAACAGCTACCTTCCTCCACAGAGAGGTTGTGAGGAATAACTAGTGGAAATAAGTTGAGTGCTCCGTGTGAAAAAGCTGAGTAAGGACAAGGGTGGTCCCAGAGGTGTGGCAGCTGATCGGGAGTGACTGTGAGTCTGCTGGTGTCTTCCCAGTGCAATTAGTCTACACACCTAAATGGCAGCAGCTAGTTCACTAATAGCTATGATTTATATAAAATGGAAGTAATCACCTCTGTTACCGCCATGGCGATTACAAATGGAAGAACTGATTATCTGTCATTTTGGGGGGAAATCAAAAAGTGTCCTAAATGAAGAAATGAGGAAAATTATTTGTTTCCACAAATCTGTAGTTCATATGGGTGGGGGAAGGAGCTTTCTAGGTGCTTTCTATGTGCTAAAGAGATGAGCTGCACTTGCTTCATTTAATCCTAGTTTACATGTGAGGAAAATTAAGGCTCTGATCTAAAATCCAAAACGCTTTGAAAACCAAAAGGACTTTTTGTAACTTGCTTGGCATCAAAACCTGAACTAAGCTGACATGAGGTTATTTAAGTCTTTGCTTTATCTCGTTTAGTGTGAGCATTCAAATGTTTTACAGCAGAAATATTAATGTCTTTGATCATTGGGTGCTCCCAGACCGGCTGAAGGTATCATATAATATGTGGTATACTTAAGTATAACTTGCTGAAAGTCCTAAACATTCTGAATTTTGGGACACAAAATCATGCAGGAAATGGTGGGTCTCTGTTTTGATCCCAAAACTTTCTGAGGATCGTTTTCTTCTCGCCAAATCATTCTGGCTCATTAGTTTATAGATGTTGTTTTAGTTGTTCTAAAATGTACCTGGAATTTTGGGTTTATTTAGGTATGGCAAGACATCCAGAAGTGGAAATGTTTGTCATGAAGGAAGAAGTTTATATTCACAGACCCTGGAAACAGGAGTCAGGGCAGGCCCCAGGGGGAAGCACTTGGGTCAGCCCAGAGTCGTAGGCGGAGGGTTGAGAGGAAAGCAGGGGCAAAAACCTTTATTGTGTTTTCCCTAGGTAAGCTTAAGAAAGCTTAAAATAGATGGTGTGAATCATTTCGTTAAGACTCCCGGCTAGAGAGCTGTCTCAATTTGTCCAGGACCTAACCCTGGGCTGATGAGGGCAGAGGAGTGTGAAAGAATATAAAAGCCTGTGAGAAAAGGAGGTTCAGAGTATTGGCTCTGAGTTGGTTGCTTTGCATATCAAAGGTGTGCTCGCAGGCAACTTGTTTGCGAAGGGCAGTCCTTGCAGGTTTATCAAGACCCCCCAAAATGTCAAAGCATTATAATAAATATATAAATAAATAAACACACTTTAAGTATGAAATAAAATCTATGTGGATATTATTCAGTCAGAGCAAACATTTGTTGCTTGGTAAAAGTAACGATGATTCTTTCGAATTCCATCTGAAGGTGATTTTTTTTTTTTTTTGAAGGTGACTTTTGTCATACTTTGAGATCATGAAAATTAGCTGTTTTCTCTTTCCTGCTGCATTAAGCTTTGTATGCAATGATATATGTTCCAGAAATGCTAGAGATCATCTTGTCAGTTGTTTCTAAGAAATAATATAACTATTTAAAAAATAAACCTACTGAAACTTAGGTATTTCTGATGAAGATCCTCCCCTTGAAAGATATTTCCTGGGGACTATGCATTTATTTCAGTGATGTCATCACTGTTCTTTTTCCTTGTTTAGTTTGTTGTTGGGTTGTTTTGTTTTGGAATTTCCTTCAGAGTCTGTAGCATATTCACTGGAATGGCTGCTGGAGTATTTTCATCTATTGAGGGTGCTTTGGTTTTCGGATACAGACAAATGCATGTTAAATGGAGTGAAAGATTAAGTCAATTACATGATTTAAAAAAAACTGGATCTGACTGGAAGAGAATCAGTAATGGGACTGATGTTCCCAGTGGGCCTCAGAATGGCCCCAAGCACAAATCTAAGAGGTGTGGACCTTCAGTAACTAGGGCAAAGCCACACACCTGAAATATAAGGCTTCTGAAATATAAGGCTTCCTTGGGGAGAAAGAGCTGATATTGATGAGTGGGTTCACATACACTTATTTGAAAATTGGCTTCCTTTGTTCATAAAGAAGGGAAGTATCTGAAAACAAAATGGGGGTGGGAAAAAAAACTAGGTGAAATGCAGTCGTAGGTCACTTTGTAAGAAACTACATAAGAAAGGAAGTAAACAGAAAGAATTATTAGTATGTGATACTATTGGAATTTTTTCCTCCCCTCCAAAATATGGTTCCTGAAGGACTATGAGACAGGTATCAAATGGTAGATAGAAGTCAAGTGGCAGCCCTGGAATTGTGTGTGTGTGTGTGTGTGTGTGTGTGTGTGTGTGTGTGTAGTATGCAATTTCTTTTTTTTCTTAAGATTTTATTTATTTGAGAGAGAGACAGTGAGAGAGAGAGAAAGAGAGAGAGAGAAAGCATGCACAAGCAGGGGACTGAGGGAGAAGCAGACTCCCCGCTGAGCAGGGAGCCCGATTCGGGGCTTGATCCCAGGACCCGGAGATCATGACCTGAGTAAGGCAGATGCTTAACCAACTGAACCACCCAGGCGCCCCCAGTATGCAATTTCTGCACACTAAGTAAATCTTTCTCATACCTTCCAGAGTGTTCTGTAAATTAAACTTACAAGTTTCTTCTTGCTTTATCTTCCGGTGTCCAGAATATATAGCTAACCCCTTCATCCTTTAGTTTTGATAGTGTTCTAGAACACACTCGCTTCTTTGCTCTCGTAACTATTGGTACAAAATTTGGTTTAGGCCCTTTGCATTGTAGTTTTTACTTATTTGGAGACTTTCTTTTGTTCCAGTGTGTTTATCCCAAATGGCGGAATCTGATTCTTGTTAGTGAAATGTCTGGTTCAGAGAAGGTTCTCACTAGTACGGAATGAAGGAATGAATTTGCAGATGGGCCTTGAAACGAGTAGTTTTTGATTAGGAAACCTTCTGATATTGTATGTTCCTTGGAAGTCCTGAGGCTGACCGGTGGTCCAACTTGGTTCATAAGGTTGGAGAAATCAGAGGATATCAGTATTTAAAGAGGCAACATTCTCTCTGTAAGGCACAGTGGAGAAAGCTCAGTTTGTTCCCCCATGAGTCATCCACAGGAGATTCTGAGTTTTAAGTCAAATTTGGACTTTTGCTGGTGGTTCCTTAGCCCACCACCATCTCATTGCCCAGACTGCCAGCTAAGCCCAGATTATATAAATGACTTAAATTTCAGTTCAAGAAAGACACAATTAGGAAGATAAATCTTCTGGAAAAAAAAATTATATGGTATATTTCCAAAGTCGAATATCATTTACTTTGGATTATTCACATACTGTTCTCCTTCATTAGTGCAGATCATGAGAGTCTGTGTTCTTTAAAAATAAAGGATTTACATTGTGATTACATACGACTACCTGGTATTTGTCACTAAGACTCTAAATGAATGGAGTATTTCCTTATTAATGCAAACTGTATATAAACAGAGATATTGTTGGCAGTGTGCTTGCCTGAAGTAGAGCCATGACACTGGCAGGTCGTTGCTTATATAAAAAATGTGGGAAAGTTGTTACTAGTTGGGATCTATTTGAAGATATTATATAATCAAGGCTAGGGTTTTTTGTGGAGTGGGATGAAGAGGGATGTTCTTGGAAGGAACAAAACCATCTTCATTGTAGTAATCAAAAGTCTGATCCGAAATTTGCACTCACAGCTGTTTTGTTGCTCGTATGCTTATTTTCCATATTAAGCTGTCCTTGATATACATAATTTTATAGCATGGCCTGGGTTTTTAAAACCGAAAGATTAGCTGTAAGAAACCATTGTCACTGATCTGTTTGCATAGACTTTGTACCTGCATTAACAGAGTTTTCTCTTATTTGAAAACATAACAGATAGCGCAGTTTGAGTAAGGCAAGGTTACTATTTAATAACATAATTTCCTGTGATCTGTATTTGGGTAGTGTTAATAGACATTTGTAAAAGGTCTTAAAGAGTCCTCCGAAGCTAATTATCTGTTGAAATCATACAGGACTAAAAACATGGCACTTAGTAAGTAACTATGAAGGTCATGTAGATCCTCAAGTAAAATGATGCTTTTTTTTCTTCCTGCCTTCAGTTCTCTTGCAGCTGGCAAGTGATGCTTTACCAAATGACATGACCTTGGGTCTTGCTTATCTCCTTGCCTTGCCACAGGTAAGTTTCCCCTTACCAAGAGAGGACTTCATGAGTAAACAAAAAACCGACACTGGAGATTTTTCCCAGTAAATTGGTCATTATAGGTTTCAGTTCCTTTTCATTGTTCTTATGTGCTGGAAGGACTATGGTATCAGTATTCTGAGAGCAAATGCCACCATTTTAGCTGAAGTCTTAATTTCAAATCTTCTTTTACCCTCATAGGACCTGCCTTTATAGTATCTTCTGCATTTGAACGTGGTCCTCTTAAAGTTGAGCTTGAGGTGATGCGGTGGAAACTTTGAGCTGAAATTCTCCAGTGATGACTAGAAATGTAATAGTTTATGATGATTCCCTTAACTTCCTTTCAGCGGAGTTTGTTCTGTCATGTTCCTTTCTAGGTGTTAGATGCTAACAAGTGCTTTGAAAAGCAGGCCCACTCTGCTCTGTCTCTCCAGTTGGCGGCCTATTACTGTAGCCTCCAGATCTATGCCCGCCTGGCTCCGTGTTTCAAGGACAGGTGCCATCCTCTCTACAGGGTGAGTCCTTGTGGTTTCCACTTGATTAACAAGCAGAGTTAAAGCTTCTGTAAAGTCGTTTAAACACGAATTTACCTCTTTGAAGGGACTGGTGTGCTTTGTATCCAGAACCTTCTCCCCGATGGGTTTGCCCTTGCCTTTGCTCTGTTGGACAGAGTTGTTTTTCCAGGCATCACGAAGAGGTAGTTTCCGGTGTGTATTATGAATGCCGATTCTCCTTGCAGCTTTGCTGTCATTTATGTTATTTTGCAAAGTGCTTAGGGCAGGTTAAGGTAGTAGGAGAGGAGAAATGGAGAATTGGCTTTTTAACCCACTCCCCAAAAGGAACATGGCTCCAGCTTAGGACAGTCGACACTCTAGTTCTTTGAGCAGCGCTGTACTTTGATTTATTTTAAAGCCAGAAATAGGGGAGTAGTAGCCGGACAGATGAAATCTTGAAACCTGTTATTCCCACTTGCTGCTAAGCTCCAGACAATTTTGATACAACTTTATTGTTGATTTCTGAGCCAGAGAGTCTATGCGTGGCCTTGGGTTACATGTGCCACCCTTTGTGGACACAGAGGTGTGATAGATGCCATGAGGTTTACCTGTACATACCAGTTTTAAATATGAGCCTTGGGAAATTGTCAGTTTTTTGTACTGGAGTATTTTAAGAGAATTGCCACCTTTAAGAGTAGATAAGCAAATAGATCAGACTTTCAGATCCAGTGTGTGTACCAGTAAAAGGTTCCGTATGCACCGAGGCAGGATTCTTTCTCCCCTGACTTCATAGCACACTGTAAAGAAGGAATTTCACAATCCAAATGTGAATGAAAGTTCTAGCTGTCTCAGCCACCCAAAACATAGCTAAGCACACGAAAACATTCCATTTGTGGCAAAAATCTGTGGTTTTCCTTCATCACTTTTTCTTTAAAGAGAGTAAGGGCAGTGGGGAGGCTTGGGAGAACCATTTACGACACACAGGATAATCTCCCACAGGCTTAGACGTGGGAGACGTTATTAGACGTGGACTGTCCTCTGGCATAGTTTGATCACGATGACATTTGGTCAAGAAAGGAATGTTTTCTTCTTTTTCCAGTTAATAAAAGATACTTGTTATTTTGGAGATTCTGGATTTATTTTGTTTTGTTTTTGATAGCTACTGCCGCTTTGTACAGTTACTTTCTTCCATGCTCTAGTAATTTTCCTTTGTTCTGTTTTTATATCTCAGGTATGTTTTTATGTGAAATAAGAAATTGACCTTCTGTGCTATAAATTGAGGGAAAGAAGTGATTACATAGGTGGAAATGTGGCAGGTTTCCTTCTGGAACAGTGTACTTAATGGCTTTCTTACATTCCATCAGATGGCTGACAAAGAATGTTCACGGCGTGTTTGCTGGAGTCTGCTTCTAAGTACCCTATCTTTCATTAGTGCTGAGCATGGACCCAAGTAACCATTTTCTCTAAAGCTCCCAAGTGTGTTGAAGCACAGTGAAGCTTTACTTTGACCAAAAGCATTGTGCCTTGTTATAAATACAAGTCAGTCATGTCTTCAGAATGTACTCGACTGAGATTTCCGAGTGGGTACCGTGGCAATGGGATCCACCTCTTTGGTTCCCGTGTACGTGGTCTGTGTTAACGATCACACTGTGTACCCAGCACTGTGCTCCACTTTCCTTGAATACAGAGGATCGAAAGGCTGGCCAGCTGGGTACCTCGTGTGTGCCCTGGGCTCGGAGCGTTAACATGAAAACACGGTTGTGGGTTCCTAAGCCCAGCACTTACTATAAATCCGTAGAAGACAGTTGCGTACATGGGTGTGGGAGGATCTCCCTGAAAGAACACAGCAGACCCATGCGGCCCAGACCACGTGTCCATCCTCGAGGGGCCAAAGGACTTGCTGCAGAACCACATTGTGGCCCCACTTCAGTTTCTTGACAACCTAATTAAAGTAGTCCTCTTGAAGGAAAATTCGAGGACAGCATGTATTTTTCCTGTTTTCCCCTAGAGTAAATTATTTCGTACCAAAAGTTAAAAGTCCCAAATCATGTACTGTTTCTGAGAGAGGTAACTTAGGAGAAGACCATTAAATTCCACCCCAACTTTTATATCTGAAAATCCATTTCCTTCTTCAGATGCCGCAGTCGCTCCATAAGGAACCCCATTTAAAATGTCCACACTTGCAGCATGGGAAGAGACAAAGCAGAACATTGAAAGCTAAGGGCTAGAAGCAAAGCTGCTTTCATCTTGCTTTCTTCTGTGTCCCAGCAGCTCTTTTCACTTAGTAGAAGTGGGAGCATTTTAGTTCCAGGTCTTGTATTTTGTATTTCGAGTGCCTCATGTGAAGGACCTAGAGCTTGGCATCGTGGTAAGACTAGTAAGACTTGTTCCTGCCCCTTTTTACCCTTAACTCCAATTTCTGTTTCTTCCTTCCAGCTTGTGTCCCCCGCTACTGCCCTTCAACTCTTGGCCTTGTTCCTGTCACCATTTTCCTATCAAACTATCTTTTCCTTGGAAGAGGTTCCTTGGAGCTCTCCTGTCTTGCCCCAGCCCTGGGCTTCTGATTCTTGGTTGTTAGACTGCTCATACCTCCCTTCCGCCATCCCGGCCCATGGCATGGTCCCTAACATCTGCTCCCCTTCTCCTTTTGGGCTCAATAGCACAAGGCAGCTGCTGTTCGGGGTCATTGCTTCAGGAAGCAGCATTAGATCCTAGAACACAAGCCAGTAAAGTCCATGTGGTGCAGCAGTGAAGCCTCCCAACATGATTTCTAACTTCTCAGCTGCTCCAGACAGAAACAGGTGTGCCATCCAGTAGGGTTAAGGCAGCACCCTCTCAGGAAACAGCTCATTCTCCAGGGACTTCTTGGCAACTCTCTGGAAAGCATTGTGTTGGTTGGTAGTCTCAAAGGAGATCTGAAGAGTTAGAAAGTATCCGTGATTTTTTTTTTTTTTTAACATCAAGATACAAAGTCGTTCTGAAGTTCTTCCAGGTAGATGTGTTCATAGGGAGTTAATAGATGTGTGAACACCTTTCCAGTTGTTTTCTCCTCTCTACCCCATATCCTCAAGTTAATTCAGTCTCCATGTTTCCTTCACCCAAACCACTGTAACAGCCTGGTAAAACTCACCCTGTCTTCATTTTTGTTAGTTTGTATCTTTTCCCAAACATCTGTCAGAATGGCCTTTCTGAGGTGGAGACCTGGTCATCCTGCCTTCTGCCTCAAATCCCTCCGTGATTTCCTGTTGTCCTGGCAAGATCTGCATGTCCCCCACGGTCTGACCCCTCCTGTTTCTCCACTTCATCTTCCTTTGTTCCTGCTACACCAGGCCACTTGAATCTCTTAGGTGTCCTGTGTATTCTCTTTCCTTGTCTTCAAACTCATACTCTTTGCCTGTAATATTCGCCTGCAACATTTCTTTGCTTAGCTCCTTGGTTCAGGTGTTACCTCACTGGGCAGGCTTCCCGCTGCCTGCCGCCATCCCGCCGTGCTCCCAGGCCTGTCTGGTGCTCTTCTGTGGGCGTTGTCCTGCCCTATACTTACCTCAGTCATAGCTCTGAAACACTCTCTTGTTTGGAATTTAAGTACCTCTCATCTCCCTAGATAATAAAAGGGAGTAAATAAGTATTCACTGGGTAGGTTATTGAAAACTAATGAGCAAATCCGTAGCACATGTGAAATGATTGAATCGTGTGTGTGTGTGTGTGTGTGTGTGTGTGTATTTGTTCAAGTATTTATCAAGTGATTACTTTATGCCAGGCCATGTTCTAGATCCTGGGGAAACACGAGTGAACAAAGTATGTAAAAACCCTTGCCCTTCCTGGACTTACATTCCATTGAGGAAAGGACGTCATAAGCAAAATAAGGAAATAAAATATATACTCTGTTAGATGGTGATAAGAGCTATGAAAACAAAAAGCAAAGAAGAATGAGAAGTATGTATGTGTAGAGTACAATTTAAACAGATTTGGGGAAGATCTCAAATTGAGAAAGTGACTTTTGAGGAAAGACAAAGAGATGAGCGCAGCACCACAAAGACAGGAGGGGAAGAGCGTTCCACACAGAGAGAACAGCAGTAACGACAGTATCGAAGTGTCCCTGTGCCCATGTATGTACTGTGGGATTTCTCACAATGTATTGGAGATGGTATTGAAATTTTAAATTTAAATTTAAATTTTAAATTTAAAAGATTTTGAAACTGAAAGCGTTGAAGAGTTGCTTAACTCCAGATGAAAAGGACAGAAATGCCATCTATGAGCCGACTTCACTTTGACCAGTAAGGTTTCCTCTGTTTGGCTAAGAAGTATTGAAAAGAGTGTGTGTGTGTGTGTGTGGAGGGGTTGGATAACAGCAAGGGTGAACTTAGGGGCTTGCGTGTGGGAATTGTCCGTGGGCAGGAGGAAGATCAGACTAACCCCGAAAAGCCATCGTTTCTCTTACAATGGCCCTCGCATTTGTTCTGCCCCTTGACCCTTTGAGCATCCCCATTTGGCGGAAGGTAAGACTCCGAGAAATCCAGTGGCTCGCCTCAGGTTGCTGTGGTAGGAAGAGAAGACTGTCACTTCGTGCTTCTGCTTCCTAGCTCTGCCTGCTTTGACTTGGACCCGAGCGTCTCTGGCTTGGAGGCCCCATGAGTCATGTCCAGCCGGACGTTCCACTGCGGCTGCCGGTAAAGTCGCTCTCCCTCGCGTGCTAAGGGAACCCCTCAGTGATCGGGCTGGCTCTTCCTCACCCCAGCGGCCATGAGCCTGACACCAGCTTTTTCAAAGTTTATGTTTTAGCTCCTCAGAATTTCTCTCTGAAGTTAACATCCTTTCCCTTTCTCTCACCGCTGTGCCTGCACAGATGTAATTTCCCCACTTAAGTGCCTCCGTCTTCTTCCCACTCTCAGCATCTAAGTCTGAGCTCCAGAGAGCCTCCTGTGTGGAACCTTCTCTGCTCCTGAGCAGACCTGGGCCTCTCCCGTGTCTTACTGCTCTTGTGCAGACGCCCTGTGAGTGGTTCTTTGTGGTGTTGTCAGCGATGCACGGCTGTCCCCTCTCCATGTGGCGATCTTATTTGGGGGCAGGGACCCATCACTGTCTCTGAATCCTCAGGACCTCACCCGCTGTGGTTCCTCAGTGGCTGCTGACTGGTATGTGTGTAGCTTCAGGAACCATTAGCTGCCATGGGTCGGGGCAGCCTTCAGACTTGGGTTTTGGGAGCTCTGGCTTGCTTAGGTTGGCGGGAGTCAGGCCACCAGAACCGGATGTCGTAAGTACACAGGAGGTGTCCACGGACCACCTAACGGCCCACGATTCCAGTCTTTTCAGCATCTTCCTTTGCATAAAACAGCACTGCTGAGTTTGGAATTAAATATAACAAACTCCCGATGAATCACCGCAGAAATGGAAATAAAAGTGGTTTCCATTTGTTGCCTACGCATAATAGCACTCAGTGGAGCTAGCTTTCACTCAATTGTCACTTTACCTTGTTTCTGTTTTCAGCCCTCCCATTCTCTCCTTCCACCCCCTGTAGTTCTGAGCTGCGGGAGGATAACTTAGGTAGATTTCTAGGTTTGAATGAAAGTACTGATAGAATCTGTGGGGTTATTTCTGACAAAGGACCTGTACATCCTGATGGGAAGCCCCGCCTGGAGCCGGCCAGCCGGCCAGCCAGCACAGGCCCTGGAGCTCTCCTAGCTTATCTGTGGAGGAGGCCATCTTGCCTCTACTTTTTTTAGTGACAGAGGACAATGATTGATAGTCGGTCAGCTGGAAAGAGTCTTCTCTCCTCATGTTTATCCTGATTGACTTGTTTTTATATTTAAGAAATAATACACACATGGCCATAAAACCCAAATGATGAGAATGGTAGACAGCAAAAAGTCAGTGTTTCCCTTTTGGTTCCTTCCAGAAATAGTTTATGAATATGCATATGTATGTCACAGTTTTATACGCAAATGTGAGTAGGCACATTCTTACCCTGATTTTGTTTTCAATTATACCTTACCTTTATAATTATTGTAAATGCATCTCGAAGTGTGATCTTTTCTAGCAGTCTTTTTAAAAAGTTTCAGAAGATAAAATCGGTTAAAAATGGAAACATGTCCTTTAGTTTATATGCTAGAGAAGCAAACCCAGCAGGGGATGGAATTCAAAATTTTATGGTAGACTATTTCTAAAATGTGGTTTTTTTAAGCCACTAATTGAAAATACTAAGTAGAAAATTATCTCAAGCAAATAACAGCCCTAGAGGGGAAACACACCACCTGTTTAAAACTTCCCAACCAATATTACCAAGAAATGGAGACTATTAAACCCGAATGGATTTATTACCTCTACTAGTAAGCAGTAGATTAAGTCATGGGGCATTCCATAGTCATGAATATTTAGGCATAATTTTTTTTTTTTACAGGGACTTGACAATATACTTTGAAGAAATTATATTTTATTCACCCCCTGAAGAACTGCATTGCCAAATTTTTTGGGGAAAATTAGAATAATTTAATTCTCCACACTTTCTGTTCAAGTTTTTGATGCCTTTTTATGTTGTTAGTTTTTGTAGCCTGTGATGTTTTGTAATACCACTTTGAATACTGAATAAGGCAGATTTTGAAGCTACCTATAAAGCCCTTCAAAAGCTTCCTAGAAGCCAAAAGCTTTCATACCCTTGGATCATGGCATTGAGCTTCATTGGGAAAAGAGAGAGCTTTGACTATACCCTACACACACAAAAGCAGCAATTTCGGGTGTCAGTTTGGATGGAGAACACTGATGGAGACCTGTTGGTAGCGTAGGGAAAAAGGGCCTGATGTTGTGGACAGGGTGGTAGGTGAGAGGCAAGAGGTTTGCCTCGGTTCTTCGCTAGCAGCCCGTAGCTGAGGCTGCGTGGAGGGCAGATTGGCGTCTCTGAATCGGGAACCATAGTCTTGAATGCACATGACTGGGTTGTACGAGGGTCAAATGACATTCACGTCAAAGTGCTTAGACACTTGAATGCCATACACTTGGGGCCTGAGTGAATGAATGAAATGAAGCTTTGGGGTGAGTAGGGGGTTGCTTTGGAGTATTTTGAGAGAAAGTGTAAGCTCAGGGGAAGAACTGTTATTAAAACTTAAATATTGGAAGTAATCACAACCAGTAAAGTTCCTTGAGGAAGAGCTGGAAGTAGTAATGATGATGGTAAGAGAATAGTTTGCATAGAGGGCTAGAACTTACAACACGCTAGTCCATCTAGCCTCATTTAATCTTTATGAAGATTCTATAAAGAAAAAAAAGCTTCAATTTTAATACTGGAAAACCTCGAGCTCAGGGAGAAGAGCCAGTAATCAGGGTATCTGATGCCCATTCCTGTGGTTTTTACCCATAACTGATTTTCCTTTTTCTTAGAAGCCCTTGCGAGTCGTTCCTTCTCATTAGTATTGTGTTTTACACAATAAATTGAAGTTTTGAAAACCTTTCTGTACATTTAACAAGTATTCAATGATCCATAAATTTGAAGACACTTGGGAACCTATCATCAAAGAATTAATTACCTGCTCCTAGCCACCACCATTATTAGGACAGAATTTTAAAACCAGGCATGTTTATGTCAAGGGGTTGAACAAAAAAGGGTATTCTAAACTCTGTCTGTTGTCATTAGGGAAGAAAAAATGAAAGACTTGCAGATACAGCTTGAATCAAATATTTAGTTGGACACCTACTATTGTGTGTCCTCTAGGGTCGCTTGTGTTTACACTTGCATATATGTGTATAAAAGGGATGAGAGGGAGAATGCACATGTGTGTTTAAAAAAAAAAAGCCAATCTAGATGTAGTTAATGTACAATGACAACATTAAATCCATCAGTGAAAGCTGATCATTTGTAAAAGGACTCTGATACCAAGTCTTAATTACATTTGGTGGGAGCTCTGCGTATACTGGGCTTGCCAAGATCCTTGTAATTTCAGGGGGTGCCTGGGTGGCTCAGTTGCTAAATGTCTGCCTTTGGCTCAGGTCATGATCTCAGGGTCCTGGGATCAAGCCTTATATGGGCTCCCGAGTCGGTGGGGAGTCTGATTCTCCCTCTCCATCTGTCTCTCCCTCTGCTTATACTCTCACTCTCTCTCTCTCTCTCTCTCTCTCTCTCTCTCACACACACACACACACACACACACACACACACACACACTCTTTCTTTCTCAAATAAAAAAAAATTTTTTTTAAGGATATTTATAATCTCAAGAGCTACGCTTTCCTTGTTGACCAAGTAGAAAAGGGTGGTTTTCGGGGGAGGCATTGTGCTTGGGAGTCACAGGCCACCCTGCTACTTAACCGAGTGGCCTCGGTCAAGTGTCTCCTTTTGTGTCTCTAAAATGTATGATGCTAGTAGAATCTGGTCCCACAGAACTGTTAGTATTAGATGAGATTCACTGCATGTATGTTTGGTACTACACCTGTCTCCACACCGAAGACTAAAGTATTAGATATTTGTTCTTAAATAGTTCTTAGTATAGTGAATGTGTTTGATGTATAAAGAATCTGAAATAAAAAATACAGAGGGGCTGGGTAATTTTGACTTAGTAAAGGAAAAGACATTGAAGTTGTTTAAGCTGTGTCGGAATATATTGGCTTTAATTCATTAGTCTGTGGTTGTACTTGGAGTGAAGATCTGCTCTGAAGATTTAGTGGCGGGATACATGAGAAAAATTCCACACCTGGAGGAATTTCCAAGGATTTGTTTTATTTTCATGGTTGAATTCCTATACATTCATAGCATTTTAACCTTAAAAGGGGGATCGTCTGGTGATGTTCCTTTGTTTTACATCCAAAGAAACTGAGCCCCTGGAGAGCCATGAGAAAGAATCCCTCTCTTGGCTCCCTCTGTGGAGTTCCCATCATTCTTGGTCTGAGACCCTGTAATGGTGCTTCTAATCAGAAGCCTTCTGTGGGTTGCTTCTGTGTATGTGTTTGTCTCTCACTGCTTTTTAATTCCTTGAGCATAAGCTCTAGGTCCAGTTTGCTTTCTTAGAATGAGGGAGACAAGGGTACTTTAAAATACTTTGTTTTACTTGTGCCCCATAACAAAGCATGAGGAGGCTGTGCTTATTGACTCCTATGGGTGAGGAAACAGATAGGAAATAATTGCCCCGAACTGCATCCCTACTGAGTGAGGGACCTGGAGTGTGCAGTACCACTGACCTGAAAGCCACTACTGCTGTCCCCGCGCTCCCCTCTTACCTCATGCCTGATTTGTGCGAGAGAATCTGCTGTGCTCTGGAAGAGACAAGCTCATGAAGTATACATGGTCTCTGCCATAATTTAATAAGCTGGAATTTAATATTTCTGAGAAAAAGCAATGTAAAATAAATTGTGTAGTGGAGGTACAATTAAAGAGAGTGGCTTTGAGTAAATCCCACAGTCCCATTCATTTTCAGAATACCTGCTTCATGCCAGGGCTTGGTTTGTGTGTTTTATATATATCGTCTCTTGGGTTTCACACAACCATGCAGGCTGTGTTTTACTGCCATTTTGTAGATGACACAACTGAGTATGTAGTTGTTAAGTAAGTCAGAACGAGGTCATCCAGCTAGGACCTTCTGTGGGTCCATGCTGATTTCGCTAGGCTGTGTCATTTTCTTCATTGGCAAAGACATGAAGACGAAGGTCATACGTGGAGACTGGAAACTTTCTGTGGGATAAAGAAAAGCCCACACAAATGTTAGTAATTATGCTCAGTATTGCTTTGTGCTACCATTTTGGAGCTCTGCCCTCTACTGGGTCTTGGGATTTTTCCATAAAAGGTATCCGAATACAAAGAGAATAGAAATGAGAAGGCGTTACACAATCGAGGTCAAGTGAAGAGTGTGTAGGTCACTCTCCCCAAACATCTCAAATCCTTGAGATGCCAGAAAACAAAAGGTAAAACCTGAATGTGAAGAAAACCTGTGGGAAAGCCTCGAGACATGGAGGTGGTGAGCTTCATGAACAGGAGTGGAAAGCAACAGCCTGGCAGAGAGGGGCTCGGAGTCCCACCCAGAGATAGGCTGCATGGGTCTGGCCTCTCCTTCCCAGTGCTTGAGGCAACTGCAGACTGAAGGCTTCGGTCTGAAAGCACAGGGTTGGAGTGACTATGGGAGAAAGCTGTCCTTCTTGTGGTGAATGTGGGTTTGTAGCTGGAGTGCAGAACCGGGCCGCAGGGTGCTCTGTGAAAGGACGGCTGTAGAAGAGCTCTCTTGCCAGCCTGAAGCCCTGCTCGTTGCATATGTGCTCTCGCTCTCTCTACCTCTAGGCAGAACCGTGCTAACCAGATGAGGTGTGAGGAAACAGACAACAGTGGTACCCACCGGGGGGCAGAGCCGGTGTAGACCGGCTGGCTGGCCCTGGAGCGGAGGCCCTATACCACATCACTTCTGGCCTGGCTGAGCCCTTGGTGTGTGACTTCGGTGCTGTCCAAGGGTTCAGTCAGTAAGCAGAAAGGGGGTGGGGGTGAATGTCAGCTGTAGGGGTGGCCCTGGGAGCTGAGGCGTGGGATCCCCTTTGCCTGAAGCCATGGTGAGAAATACCATCTGTATGCGGCGGATTTCCACATCTCTTCTAATGGCGGGTAGATTTGCTTCTTTCATGCCTTCTTTCTTTCAGGTCTTAGCTATGTAGGCCTTAGCACCTGTTGTACCCTTTACTGGAATTGGCCTCATTGGTTTTTGCTGGCGTTTTTAACTGCTGATACCTGAGTAGTTAGTCTGGGCATTAACTCTTCCAAGAAGGTGCCCTGGAGACTTGGCCCACACCCAGCTTGTCTGTATTCCCACGGCACCCCGTGCTCATTTGTGTCACCCCGTTTTACAACTGCTTGATTGTGTCTCCTGATAGACTGCATTCCTGGAGGAAAGGGTCACATCTTCTTAATGTATCACTTGGCACAAAATAGGTGCACAAGAAATATTGGAACAAATGAAAGATGGTCTCGTACCTTACTTTAGAGAGGTGATTTTCAATCCCAAGTCTTTTGACTTGAGATACCCTTAATCTGTGTTTTTAGCAATAGAACTGAGTGTATGCATAGCAGTAGGGAAAACATGGACTTTTTCCTCAACTCCACTTCCTGGAACCCAAGAAGATTTCTGTAATTGGTTTTTATCGGCACGCCCAGACTGTTCCCTAATAGGATCAAGAGAGAAATGTCAGGCTGGGTTTGGTAATATAGACTCGATGTTGACAAATCTCCTTGTGTAGCTCAGAATAATGGCTTACACATTAGAAATGCTGACAGCTTACTATAATTAGATGTGTTTCTGAGAACCAAAGGTAGATTCTGGAGTTTTTTCCTTATTTGCTTATATTAAAATATAAACCATGTCTTCCCAGGAGTTGGGAGTGATGGAGATACTGTTGTTCAAGTATCAGGCTCCCTGTTAAAATCCCAAAATTTTTCATGGTTGAGCTGCTGTTGCTTCGTTGACGCCCAGACCAACTTTAATGTAAATAAATGTGGCCAATTGATCACTTATTTTTCTTTCCTGTCAACTGTTAGATTCCTGGTTTTGTTCTATTTGAATAATTTTATTGTTGTTAGGGAAGCTATTAAGAATTATAGAACAATATCCCAGTGAGCCCCAAACTGAGCGGAGTAAAAATTGGTTGGGTGCTCCCTTATACAACTAGAAGTTTTTATGATTTCAGGAGCAGGGGTGGGTTTTTCCATAACTTACCCCTGCAGAAAACACTCTTCTATTTAGTTCTCTAGGCATTTATAGTGGTGGTATTGGAACTGCTATTTTGTTATCAAGAATACTTAGATGGTCCAAAGAAACTTTATCCAGGGGCACTGATGACAAAAATTACTTCCAGGGTGAATTATAAATGATCAGTCTAATGTAGGATGATGGTAGTTGAAAAAAAAAAGTGGACATTATTTTTTAACTAGTTGGAGATTTTTAAGGAAGAATAGAGCAGAAGTCCAGAAACCTCCTTCCAGACTTGACTCTGTGTCTTAACTTTGTGGTCTGAAAGTGTACCACATCTGCCATTGATTGCTCAGGGTGGTTGTGAACCTTAATGGAACAGCAACAGGGGACGAGCCGAACACTGCCCAGTAGACATGGTCTCTTACTGTTACTTTGTTCTGTTTTTGTTGTCACTCTTTTTGTTACAGGCTGATCCCAAAGAGCTAATCAAGTTGGTCACCGGGCATGTGACCCGATATGGACATGAAGCCTGGCCGGAGGACCTGATCTCTCTGACCAAGCAGTTGCACTACTACAACGAACGTCTCCTGGATTTCACTCAGGCTCAGGTCCTTCAGGGCCTTCGGAAGGGAGTGGATGTGCAGCGGTTTACTGCAGACGATCAGTACAAAAGGGAAACTATCCTTGGTTTAGCAGAGTAAGCAACACCTTTGTCTCACGAAGGGATGGATTTAAAATGTGAAAGAGGGGCTCCTGGGTGGCTTAGTCGGTTAAGCACCTGACTTGATTTCGGCTCAGGTCATGATCTCAGGGTCATGAGATCGAGCCCCGCTTCAGGCTCCACACTCAGCAGGGAGTCCGCTTGAGATTCTCTCCCCCTCCCTTTCCCCTTCCCCGACCTCCCTCTCTGTCTCTCATTTTTCTTTGTGGGTATGGAATGCCCCTTGTTTTTAATACTGGTCTCCATTTTTTAGTTTAGATCAAATGAGAATTACTTACCTGTGAGAAGGTAGAGAAAGTGGGGGGTGGGGGGAAGAAAACATAAATTAAAAAAAAAAAGTGGGAAAATGTGTTCACCCACAATGGTTGTTATTAAGTAGAGTTGTTTTGTTTTTAATACCACAGTTTGTGGAGTGCTTACCATGTGCAAGGAGCTGTGTTAGGTGCTCTGTAAACTATATCGTAAATGTTATTCAATCCTCAAGGTAACCCTATGACATAAAATGTCATCCGTATTTTATAGCTGAAGAACGTGAGGCTTCAGAGTGTTGAGTACTTGGCCCAAGTTTACATGGGTGGTAGGATCATCACTGGAACGTTGAACTTGACTTCTCACGTAACAAAGCCATCCCCATCTTCGTGGTGCCTCCTGGCCTCCCCATACTGCCTGATTGTGTTCCCAGGAAGGCACCTGCATGCGGTTCCGTCGAGCCTTCCAGCCTTTGAAACTAAGGTTAAATTGTGCCTGTATTTAATGGTTTTTCTTCCCTCTTGGTACAGTACTTTAACAAAGATGGCCCTGCTTAGGGAAGTGAAACTTGTTGTTTTTCATTATTATCATTTAAATCTTTAAGAAAGTGGCAAAGTAGACTTGCCACTCTGTAATGAGTTTGTATTAGCCCGAGCTTCTTTCCTACCAGAAGACACCCCAAATTCTCTTTAGAGTAGGCAGGGAATAGAGCGATCAAAGAAAAGATAGAACAATCTGTCCAAGGATTTAGTTAATAGAAGTACGGGATCACTTTTTCTTTGCCCCTCTGTTCTCCTAGAGATTAATAATTTCATTAGAGTCGTTTAATATCTAATTGGAAAGTGACCAAGGAGGTCATTTAATCCAACCTCCTCACTTTTGGAAGAGGAATCTGAGAATCAACTTTACAGAGTTTTTCAGGGTCACACGACCAGGGTGGTGAGCCTCAGCTTCCCATTGCCAAGTCCAATGGGCTTTTCCTCCAGGCATTTGGGAGTCCTTGGTGCCATACTCTTGGTTTCTTAGAAGAGGATTATTACGTAGAATAAAGGTTAAAAGGTAAGGCATGTCTTAACATCGTCTATTACAGTTTGCTAGGGTTATTGTCCTTGATTTTCTTTTTTAAATATCTAGCTAGTATATGCTATGAAGTATGTCCTAAAGGACAAAGATCTGCTTTTGACGAACATGTAATAGAATCTTCTACACAGTTTGTTCCTTAGAAAAATATACAACAGCGTTTGAATGGCTTGTTTAAAATGTCTGAGCATCCATGGCATTTCCGAGCTAGCAATTCTGATTTAGAGATGGGAGTTTGGTATCTCACATACAAGAACCTGTGAAGCACCTGCTTCCTCGTGTTCCGCAGTTCTACCTTCTCTACCTTTAGTTGTACGCAAGGCGACCATTTTTCATTTTCTTACTAATTGTGATCCATTTCCATGGCATCAGTATTCTGGAAGTGCAGTGTATATGTCCTTCATTGCCTGTGTCTCTTACATAATTGCTTGGCAGTGGTTAGTCAAGGTAACCTTGAAGAGGGCACAACATAGCTTGGTTGCATTCCCCCTTATCAGGTGATAACACTGTGCATACCCGGTGAACACGTTCGTGTCATCAGGCAATGATTCGGACTCCCCTAACAGAAAGGATGAATGGCTAATGGTAGCTATCCCCAAGGATTTCTCATTCTATCATGGGGAGAGGTGTAGGTACTCAATAAATACTTTAAGAAATTTTTTAATTGATAATGTCCTGGTAATTCTCGCCATGACGGACTTATTCCATCCCTGGGCCTCCTTTTTATAGTCCATGAGCAAAGAATGGTTTTTGCATTTTTAAAGGTTTGTGGAAAAACAAGAATAAAAAAATAATAAGAATTTGCTACAGAGACCGTATGTATGGCAGCGAAGCCTGAAAGATTTATTAATTTGCTGTTTACAGAAAATGTTTCCCGACTCCTGGCTAATCAAACATATAAGTAAATGTCCTGGTTTTCTTTGCTAGGGTGTATGCAGTCTTAGCAGTATCATTTAAAAAGAACAGAGATTTCATTTCTCTGCCTGTGGTTTTGTCCACCAATCCTCCAACCAATAATTTGTCTGCTTGGGGATAGAGGGGCCCCATAATAGTCTTTCCAGGATGGCTTTAATGTGGGCACCCTGGCCCAGAATTATTATTCTTTTTTTTTTTTTAATATTCTATTTATTTATATGTGTTAGAGAGAGAGAGTAAGAGGGGAGAAGTCAGAGGGAGAAGCAGACTCCCTGCCAAGCAGGGAGCCTGATGTGGGATCAATCCTGGGGCTCCAGGATCATGACCCGAGCCGATGGCATTCGCTTAACTAACCGAGCCACCCAGGTGCCCCCAGAATTCCTGATACACCTGGAGGGCCCCATCCCCTGGTTTAAACCTTCCATGGGCTCCCCACTGCTAGAGGATAAGGCGCAGTCCCCTTGGCCAGCATCCCCTCTGCCTCCTCTCTGGGAACTGCCTCGCTGCTGTTCCACTTGCGTGTCCTCCAGACTTGAGCTTGGGTTGGCAGTCACTGGCTCATCTCTGCTGTCTGGATTTGAAGTCCTCGCTGGTGGCGTCCCCTCTGTTTTATTTAATTGTTGATTCACCTCTCACATCGTCCGCTAGGGCTATGCTTTGAGTTCCTCAAGAAACACCTGGTTCAACTTTCTGTCCTAAGCAGCTACCCAGTGCCCGGCACTAGGAAACGTAAACGTTTGTGGAGTGCCCACCTCTGCTTTCTCAGAATGTAGCTGCAGTGGAGAGGTGTTTCCTTTGCACTGTTTTTTGACTACAGGCTTTGGTATCTAGACCAGAAAATTTTCGCGCTCGGTACACTTTGGACTGGATAACGCCTTGGGGGAGAGCCATTCTGGGCACTGCAGGAGGCTCGGCCATCTGCCGCGCCCCTGTCCCCCACCCACTAGACGCTGGTAGCCCTCGCCGCGTCCGCTCCCGCCGTGATAATCAGACACTGTCAGATGCCCCAGGGGGCGCAGAATCCTCGGCTGAGAACCACTGGTCTAGATCGTTCCTTCGTCAGTGGCAGTGTGCCATGGTGAAAACGGAGCATTAGAATTCCTTGGAAGTACTTTTCCTGAATTACTGTGAAACGTCTTCTTAAGGACTGTGCTGACTGTACCCCTCGCAGCTGGAGAGAGTCCTAATGAATGTTTTCTTGGCTGATTAAGGTAATGTGTTTCTCTTCTCTACCTTCCCCGTGGCTGATGGACATTCTCGAAGAACACTTGAGGAAAACGTCTACAGCATCGCTCTTTCTCTGGCGCAGCGTTACAGTGTCTCCCGTTGGGAAGTTCTTATGACCCATTTGGAGTTCCTGTTCACTGACAGCGGGTAAGCACACGATTCCTATGGGCGTTTATTCCCGTTTTCTCAGATTCCATTTTAGAAGGATCTTGAAGTCATAAAGTACAATGTCACGTTGCCTTTTGAGCTATAGTAGCCCAATATCTGGACATTCTGTCTTTATACGTTTCCTATGCACATTTTGGTATTCCAACAATAGTCTATCACTTTTTGCCTTTCAGTAATAATAGTCCCGAGTTACATTAATATTCATGCATTTATGCAGAGGTAGGTTTTCTGGTTTTTTTTTGTTTTGTTTTGTCTTGTTTTGTTTTTACTGAGAATCTGCCTATGAGGAACAGTGTTAGACACTTGGGTTATAAGAGTGAGCAAAATAGGCATCCCAGCTGTCTTGGAAGCTGTAGTCTAGTGCGGGAGACAGACTGTCATTGAATAATGACAGACAAACGTGAAATTACAACTGTGACAAGTACTACAGAAGAGAGCCCAAACGGGATTTGGTGAAGTTAGGGAAGACTTTCCTGAGGAAATAATGCTGGAGCTGAGATCTAAATATTGCATCACAATTGTGTACACTCCAATGAGAAGGAAACCATTTTCTAGGGAGACAAAACAGTTTACGTGCTAAAGCCTTTTGACGGGAAGTAGCATGATGCGTGTGAGGGCCTGACAGGCGGACAGCGTGGCTGAGGTCCAGAGAGTTGGGAGCACAGTGTGAGAGGGCCCTGTGGAGAAGCCCGGAAGCCAGGCCATGGGCAAGACGGCAGGCCTATCACTTGAGTCATAGGAAACTATTGAAGGATTTTGTAAAAGAGAGAGAGGTATTAGGATCAGGTCTACATTTTGATAAGATCACTTTGGCTCCCATGTTGAGAAAAAAATTTTAGGAAAACCAGTACAGGCATATAAAAACCAGTTAGGGAGTCATTGGAGTAATAGACTGTAACAGGTGACCATAACTTGGAGTAGGGTTTTGAAAGTCTAGAGGGAGAGATGATAATGGCTTTCAGAGATATCTAGAAGGTGAAATGGTTAGTACTAAATGCATTGATTGATGAGGACCAAGGAGGTACGAATTCAGTGAGGGGGAAGGGTCAAGATCAGCTCTAGGATCTTACTGGGTCTGCCTGTTGGGCTGTGACATCTTTTGGTGAGCTAGGTAGCCATAGTTACCAACAAGACATTTTGAGGGGAGTGTAAAGAAAAGATAAGGAATTAGGGGAAGTTGCATACCTTGAAATGCCTAAGAGGAAAGATCATGCAGACAGTGGATCTTACTGCTCTGGAATTCAAAAGAGAAGGAGAAGCCGGAAACACTAATTTGGGAGTTATGTGCACATAGATGATCAATGAGCTCTGTTGTGGGTGTGCTTTGGGAAAGAATATGAAATGGGAAAGGAGCGAGACGTGAGACACACCTTGAGGACCTTCCCCAATTAATGGCACATGAAGGGCTCCCAGCAAAAGGAACAGGAGCGTGCAGGCGAGAGATAGGATGAAGGATGGGGCCTCTTTGTGCTAGGGAAGCTGTGGGGAGAGAGAGTTTAAGGAAAGGGAGGGAGTACTGAGTGGGGCCAAATCCTGCTGAACAGTCAAGAATTGCTTATAATTCAGCATTTTTAATTTTTATTAAATCTTTGAAATGTTAGCATCTATGCTCTAAGTATTTGTGAAATTGCTACACGGGTGATAGTGTTATCTATGAGAAATATTGCATGACTTCACCATTTTTGAACCGCAATAATTTGTTCAAATAAATGTTTCTTTGGCATATTGGCATTTAAAAAATACCTTGAGGGGCGCCTGGGTGGCTCAGTGGGTTAAAAAATACCTTGACATTTTATCAAATATTTTTTTCCTTTCATTGAATGTTACATAAAAGGCTGTCGTATCTGTACAAGCAGGATGCTCCGTTGGTCTCTGAATATATTATGAATTATCAGGCAATCTGGGAACGTGCAGGACTGTTCACAGCGTATCATTACAGCTGATCGCAGTGTGATTATGCTGGCACAGCGATTACAAAAGCAGGAAATCATTACCTCCCGGCGTCACTACTTGTGAGTGACAAAACACCTAATATTGATTCAGAAGTGGTGTTTAGTGCTCGCGTTCTTCACTTAAAAGATGCGGTTTGCCTGACCATTTAATCAGACTCGGTAACATGGGGGTTTGAAACGAGCCTGGTTAATACAGTAGGAACGGCCGGGCGTTCACTCGTTGAGTCAGTGCCTGTGGGAAGGTAATGGATCAGAGTCAGAAGAAAGATAACGGTCTTTTCCTTAAGATTCTGTTTCCTGTCCCTTGTTTTCCTATCCCTTTAAAAAGCCGTTCTCCCTGCCAAGTGGATTTCCCTGTGTTTTCCGTGCTCTTTCCTGCTGCTGAACTCGGAGGTGTTCCTGGCTCAGCTCGTGTCTGGGAAGGTGCCCCGACAGGGCTGAGTGAGGTCCCCAATGCGACAGGGCATGACCCTCCAAATCAGGGTAGCTAGCTCAGAGCCCACCCCCTCGCTCTGGCTGGGTGTCCCTGTGCGAGATCATTCGATTCTCCGAAACTCATTTTCCTTAACTCTAAGGTGTCATAAAAATTAAATGACTTCACGGTAAAGTAGCAAACCTGCGTTCCTTTCACAGTCGGTGCTTCACGAGTGGTGGTTATTGCTGCGATTTCACTCCCCGATGAAGGAGATAATGGTTGTGAACACCCACACTTGAAGTTTGGTCTCCTTCGCCCTCTTACTGTTCCTCCGGTTTTTTCCTTCTCGGGGGTGCTGACTGCCCGTGATGGCTTCCAGCGGACCCGTGTGCCTGGCGTCCGCTCCGGCCGGCCCCACTGGCCCGCCCAGCCTCCTCTTCTCTGGGCCTCGTTCAGGGCTGCTGTGCCCCCCACCGCAGCTGGAGCCGCCAGCTTCCCTTCTGGGCTGTTCGGCACCTGCCGGTGGGTGTTACATTGCTAACGTCCGGTGTATGGTGGCTTGTGGGGCCAGGCCACACTTCGGGGTCCAGGTCCGCTGCCCGTGATCGTGGCTGTGCAGCCGTGAGCAAGTCTCCTCGTCCTCTTGAGTCATTGTTTTCTCAGTTATCCGACCCTCATGCTTACCTTGTAAGGGTATAGAGGTGAGAGAAAGTCTGTGGCGGGTTTGCAGCTGGGCGGCTCTGTACTGCTGTGGCATTATTCCGGTACTGTTCTCGTCCGTGCTGCTGACTCCGTGAGTGTCTTTCAGTTTTGGACACAAGATCATTTTTGGAATACCAGAGGCTGCTTCTGGGTAATCGAGTAGGACCACAATTGTTCATTCCTTAAATATTACTATTTTTATAGTGTCTTCCTAGTCTGAATTTCGGTTTAAGTGCTGGGTAAGACACATCATTACCCTCATAGAGCCTATGTTCTAATAGGGGAGACTCCCCCAAACCCAAGCCCCCACCACCCCAACACATACACACACACGCACTTAAAAATAGCCCAAACATAAATTGCTAGTCATGGTAAGTACCAGAAAGGAAATGCACAAGGAGCAGATAGCAGTCTAGGCAGAGGGTTCTGGGGCCAGGAAGGTCTTGGTATTTTCAGTAGCTATGGAAGACCATTGAGCTGGAGCATATGGTGCCTGTGAGCATAGGAGAAGTAGATAGGGGCGAGAACTGCCTCCTCTATCATCCTTGGTAACACCCTCCATTTCCCCCCCTTCTCTCTCTCTCTCTCTTTCTCTCTCTCTTTTTAAATATTTTATTTATTTGAGAGAGAGAGAGAGGGAGCATGAGAAGGGGGAGGGTCAGAGGGAGAAGCAGACTCCCTGCTGAGCAGGGACTGGATCCTGGGATTCCAGGATCATGACCTGAGCCAAAGGCAGTCGCTCAACCAGCCGAGCCACCAAGGCACCCCCATTTCCCTCTTGTTAATTAAACAACAGATCTGAAGGCCATGCACCCTACACGTTCAGTTCATTCTGCTAGCCAGCCACCTTCTAGTCACCCGGGTAATTACCCAAGGGATTTTGCTTGGGTGTTGGAGATCATGATACCATCTTCTCTGTCGGTTGGTTTAGTACTGTCTCCTTGAGGCCCATGGCTGGGGCCCCTGGTCACAGGGAATCTGTGCACTGCTGTTTTTCACAGTACCTTTTGGTCTCAGGTACAAGGATGAGCAAGGGCAAGTTACATCTGTGGGAAGATGAATACATTGTAAGGTGTTTGCCTTTTTTATGAATTGAAACAGAAGATGCGCAGGACCTGTGCCCCAGGGTTGCTGCTGCTGAGAGTGGGGTGTGTCCAGAGAGCCAGATGGTAAAGGATGCTGAACTCTGGCCTGCTCTTCCCTTAAGCAAGCCTGGAGTAGTGTGAGAATATTTAGTCTGGAGTGGGGATTTAAGGCAGCTCAGCTTGTTAAAACTAGGACATAATGTTGAAAATTAAGACAAAATAAAAACTCAGGACCAGGAAAAGTCCATATTAGTGGAGGAGGGTTGAATATAGATATTCAGGTCCTGGGTTTTATACAGTTGTTCAATTTGGTTTTGATCTCTCTTTCGGCCTAAGGTGGGGAAGAGATCATGACCAAGACTGTGATTTGCCTTGTGCATAAGAAGAAACCTACCATTCCTGAAAGTGGAAAAACTAATTACCGCTATTACCAAATTGGAAGCAAAGCCTTCCTTACATCTGTAACCCCCCTTCCAAGTTGTGATCATTAAGGCCAGTTCTCCCCCACAGAGTCAAAAGCTCCTGATGCTGGCATAAAATGTAAGCAGAAAATGCATTCTGGCTTGTTTCCATCTTGTGGAAACAATCCTGCTAACATGTCGTCCATAGGCATCCCCGTATGCAGGCCTAGGTTTCCTCATCTTCAGAATGGCTGTTCTCATTCCATTTGGCAAGATGGCTGTGGGATTTAAGAGATTTGAACAAAATACCTGGCATGTAGTAGATGCTCAAAAAAAAAATGAGCTACTATTGTCACTTCTGGAAGCAGATCATATGTGCTGAACCCATCCTGTGACCACTGTTAGCCTAACTTTGCACATCTGATTCTTGAACAGTTGTTTTTCAAGTCGACATTGACATTAATTATAAGGCAGCTGTTTTGTGAGACGTGAGATGATGTGATACTTAATGCCTAAGGGCTCCATACATGGTACCTATGACTATTTCTGTGCCATGCTGTTTTTAAATATTTTTTGCTAGGTTGTAATATGGGACTACATAAACTAGTCAGAACTGGAGGGTTTGGGATTGTCACTATAGCAGAGATGAAGGCTGACCTCATGGCTTGCCCCACTGTACTCAGTTCATATAAAACATCCCACAAAGAGGGGTGCCTCCATCGGTTCAGTGTCTGACTCTTGTTGGCTTCAGCTCAGGTCATGCTCTTTGTGGTGAGATTGAGCCTCATGTCAGGCTCAGTGCTGGGCCTGGAGCCTGCTGAAGAGGCTTTCCCTCTCCCTCTGCCCCTCCTCTCTTTGTCTGTCTGTTTACCTCTCTAAAACAAAACAATACAGAACAAAACAAAAAAAAACTTAAAATATTCTGCAGAGGATGTCACCAAGTAATTGTCTGACAAGAAATAGACAGAGATACCATTGGTCATGCCATCAACTCTGTAAGTGAACTTGGAAAGTTAAATTCCATTTTTCAGTTTGCAAAGACACTTGGCCAAAATGGTGGCGAAGCTGAAAAACGCCATGATGATTTTGATCTCCTCTTTCTTCCATCGCCATGTTCAGCTGTGAGGCAGCACAGCAGATCAGGTCAGCTACACTGAGTTCATTCTGGGGTGTTTGAGTGGTGAATACCTTGGATGGTTTCCCTCCGGTCGGAGGGGGAAACTTAGAGGGTAGAATTGTCTCTTTCCACAGGCATCTCTGGGGAAACCTTGTTCACCAAGGATTGTAGTGATTAATTTGGACCCAAATGTCTTTAAACTTGTAGGATTAGTCTTTGGCAGAAATGCCTGTTAGTTGCTACATATGGATTTGTGCAGCCCTATCCCCATCCCTTTCTCTCTGTCTTTCCCAATCCCTCCTTCTACCTCACTGTCCGTCCTTCCTCCTCTCCCTCTCCTCAGTATTCCTCCTCCAGGTACTAGAACTGTTACCAATCACTCTCAGACTGAGTAAAGAAAAAGGAGTTTAAATAAATTTGTTTTCCCATACAAATATAAGTTCTTTCAATACATGCTGTGCTTGAATCACATTTTTGGGTGATTGACAACTTGAAGCCATTACAGAACACTAATCAAGGGATTAGTGCTCGTAATTTATTCCTTGTGCATTGGGTAAAACTAATGCTAGTTTCTTCCTGTAGTTAATCTCTGAAAGTTAAATATGCACTATATTATATAAGCTGCTTTAGGGCGCCTGGGTGGCTCAGTGGGTTAAGCCTCTACCTTCGGCTCAGGTCATGATCTCAGGGTCCTGGGATCGAGGCCTGCATCGGGCTCTGTGCTCAGCAGGGAGCCTGCTTCCCCCCCTCTCTGCCTGCTGCTCTGCCTACTTGTGATCTCTCGCTCTTTCTCTCTGTCAAATAAAATAAAAATAAATAAATAAAATCTTTAAAAAAATAAAAAAAAAAAATAAGCTGCTTTATAGCTTAAACTTGGCTCCAGAAGAAGCACTTAACCAGTTTTTAAGGGTAATCATTAATTTGATTAGTGAAAAGTCCATAGTGGTTTCATGGTATTTCTTCCTACTCTCCTGAATATGGGGTCTTTGGAATTGTTTTCGAAGCAGAGATGTCATTTCTTGTTCCAAAGGGAAGATAACGGCTTTTTTCAATGGAAACTATTACAATGGGTTATTGATTACTGGCATCTGTAAAAGATCTTAGCGCATTGCAGTTTGCTTTAGAGGGAGGTTTTGGTATTTATCATGTGTCAGTAAAGGTATTCGAGTGTCTGTCTTGACAAGATAATTAGGTAAAATTGTACATCGGGCAAACTGAATTAGGCACAGAAGAATAAGTGGGTGGGCAAGAGGGGAGGTCATGCTGATTGAGAGACGCTATATTCCAAATGAAGCCAAACTCCGTGAACTCAAACTTGGGTGGTTTAGTCACTGTCCATATTGTAGATGAGACTGTCTGGAGTATTCTATTTTATCGGGATGTTAGGAATGAAGTATGACAGGAGAACTCTTTTAGAGTAATGCTGCTGGGAGAGAGAACTGCTGTCTGTGTTACAGAAGGAAGTCCTGTTTTTAGATGGTTGGTAAGGCAGGTTCTTGACCTTTGTCAGTCGATGGTCGCTTTGTGATAAGGTAAGCAGAACACGCACTGGGTCCAAGGAGACGTGGTCCCTTGGTCTTAGGTGAGCTGCTTCACCTCTCTGATGGTAGTTTCTCATCTGTAGGTTGCTAATTACTTAGGGTTAGCTTGCCTTGCATAGTAATCAGCAGCATAAGTGCACGTGTGGTTCTCCCCCCTTCCATCAGGCCTGCCTTTCTGCCTGTAAATCTTTGTCAGTACGAACTGTCTTAATGGGGTTACGTGGTTTCTTATTTACTTTTTCAGACTTCATTTCACAAATGATGCAGAGACATAATACATTCTGTGGATCACTTTCACGTACCACTGTGTGCATAGTATCTTTCAGAGATGACAACGCGTACTTTGAACAGCGATAGTGTCAAGAATACGTTACGACGAGCCATTCATTTATACTCTTTGTGTTTGTTGCACAGAACTCGTACTTTCTTGTCTCCATACCTCTATGGTACTATTTTCACTTCATTCCTTTTTATAGTGACAAGCTCAGGTACTTCCTTCATTAAGCCTTTTGTTACCATTGACAGCCACCTCCTCTGAAGTTATAGTGTTAGTGGTCCTCCTCTTAATGGGAATACCATTGTGTGTTCTCTGTCTACCCATAGCATAATTTTGCATTGCTGTTGAACTCTAAGTATTATAGCTCAACTAGACTTTTAGACTGCTGGATGAGAGCTCTGTGTTGTGAACCTTCATGCCCTCCCCAGTGCTGAGCGCAGTGCCTGGTCCATAGAGGACACTTAAGTTTTTGCTCATCCATCCATCTACTTGGCACTTATAAGATACATGTTGAATGTTTCCTTTTTACCCATATAAGTGCTCGGAACTGAGAAACTAAAGATAAGGAAGATATGCTGTCATCTTTGCCATCAAGTGATCTATAGTCTAGTAGGGGAGACATACAAGGAAATGAAAAGCTAAAGCATGTTATAAGTATCAGAGTAGAAGGATGCCTAGAGGAGGCAGCCACGGAAATTTTTATAGAGCAGGGACATTTTTATAGATAGGGATATTTTTGTAGATGCTCAAATTGTGTCTTAGCAGAAGAACAGGGTTTCTCTTGAAGTGACAGGTTAAAAGAGCATTTTTTGAAAAAAATGACTTGGTATTTTCACTTTGTGGATTGCTGCTGTTATCCCCAGTATTATCACACACTTATAAGAACCTAAAAACACAATTTGTGTTAACTTTATCTCCATAAACCAAAAACATGTCCTGGCATTTTCTGAAAATGGGAGTTCCAATAAATAGGGTGCCATATTCCAGAGGAGCTGCTTTTCAACTGTAAGTAATCTAACTTTGATACTGCCAGCAGTCTCGCTGGCTGCCCCCACATATCCTGTTCGCCAGAGCTCCGGAGACTGGGCATTTCTGGGAGTGCTGAGGGCTGCCTGAAGGACTCTGAAAATTAGAGCTTGAAACTTCTTCTGCCTGGGCCATTGGGGTTACACTGGACTGGAGGCATTATGTTCTGTCCAGGGTGAAGCCAAGACTGAAATTAAGTCTTCCCCCCAAATAAAAACTGATCAACCAAACCAAACTCCTTAAAAATTTTTTCAATAGTTTAAACTGAAGTGACCTTTTTATGTATGTATGTATGTATTTATTTATTTAATTTTTTATTACAGCATAAAGACATTTAAGTCAGGATGAAAAGATCAAGATACGTGTTTTATTCAAACGTCATTCATTAATTCAAGTGAAAGTACACGTATCTGTTCTTTCCTGTTTTAATTGTGTTTGAACACTGCCAAATTTGGGTCTCCAAGGCTCTTGGAGGTAAAACTTCTATGCCTCAAACTTGGAGCTGTTTCTTCCCTCACCATTTCCTAAATTCCTGAAATGATAAGGTTGTTTACGTTTCTGTAATGAAGCTCAGATTTTACGTGGTTCTTGTGACATGCATAAACAGTACATTGTGGAGGTGGACAAGTGTGGGTTCATGTCCTGGCTGGTGTGCACTGGGGACTCTCCCATCTGAAGGAATGTGGCGTCATGCCTACTTCACACGGTTGCCGTGACCCACATGAGATAACATGAAAATGGTATAATAATAGGCATCTAACAACATCCCTTTCTCTTTATGTAAACTGCCTGAATCCTGGTGTTTTACTGAATTTGATTCGCAGGAAGAAGGAACTTTGTAAGATGCAACCTTTCTCCTTTGGTATTTTAAAAAAAAAAAAAAAGAGCACATCATTTAATAAGGGAACCAAATCTTAACATAATTTCTTCGTCCCTAATTTCAGCTTGTCCACAGTAGAAATTGAAAATCGAGCCCAAGCCCTTCGTCTTTTTGAGACTTTGAAGACTGATCCAGAAGGCTTTCATAAGCACATGGTCAAGTATATTTACCCCACGATTGGTGGCTTTGATCACGAAAGGTTGCTGTATTATTTCTCTCTCCTGGAAAGCTGCCACTGTGCGGATTTTGGGAAGTATACCATTAAGCCAGAAACCCACATTCGACTGCTAAAGAAATTTAAGGTAGTTGCTTCAGGTAAGACAATCATTTCCCTGCTTGAACCCATTCTTTAAATTAAATCTAGGGATTAATTTTTTTTTTTACACACTCATGTTTGTGTGTTGTGGCTGACATAGATCTAAAACCACAGGATTCAATGCTAATTAACATTTGTTATTATCTTTCCAACTCCTTTACTCGCTGTTGCAGGAATTAAATAGCAACGAAACTGTAAGACATCTATTGGAAGCAGCACAGTAATTTAGAGGAGGCCTGGTACTAAAATACAGAGTTTTTGACTAATCCTCCAGAGGGTTATTCCCTACTCCCCGGGGTTTTATTTTACCTTATATGAAGGATAAGATCGAGAAACTTTACAATTGGCAATTTGGCATAATTTCACTTCACTGGAGCCTCTCAGTTTAAAGTGTGTGTGGAACCCTTAAAATAAGTGCCTTTTACCCTCTGAGACCTGGTGGAAGTCTTTAGAATGCCATCTGTGTGTCCTTACGCTCATCACTAAGAATCTAAGCACATTAATCCGTCTCCCGTCTCTGTGCTGTAGAACTTACAGGGCACTTTGAAATCTGCATCCTTTCGACACCTGTAGCAGTTGTGAGAATTTACTTCAGTTTATCAGCGGTTTACTGAGTAACCAAATTACAAATTTGGACCAGACACAGAGGAAAAGGAGTAAGATCCAAACCCTGGCTTCGGGCCTTGGGCCCTCGGGCCTTCGGTAGACATTTCGGGCCCTTGGGCCCTCGGGCAGTGGACGGGAGGCCAGATGAACAGCAGGTGACTAGAGGGGCGCCTGGGTGGCTCAGTGGGTTAAGCCTCTGCCTTTGGCTCAGGTCATGATCTCAGGGTCCTGGGATCAAGCCCTGCATTAGGCTCTCTGCTCAGCAGGGAGCCTGCTTCCCCCTCTCTCTCTGCCTGCCTCTGCCTACTTGTGGTCTCTCTCTCTGTCAAATAAATAAATAAAATCTTTAAAAAAAAAAAAAAAAAAGAATGCAGTGCGGTGAGTGCTGAGTGCACTGTTGGAAGAAAATGCGGGTGCCCTGCAGGCCGGCAGCCTGGGGGCCGTGGTTGTCTCGCGCGCCCCCCTTGAGGCGGTTCGCGGAGGACTGCGTGGCAGATAACCCTGTGGGCCGGGACTGGCGCTCAGGTCTTGGGACCCGTGTAACAGACACACTGTCTGCTGTAAACCGGCCGGTGGACTTTTCCCGCCAGCCACACAGAGGGCTGCGGATGTGTGCGAAAGTTCTTGGAATGAACCTACCTTTTTTTTTCTTTCCTTTCCATTAGGTCTTAATTACAAAAAGCTGACAGATGAAAACATGAATCCTCTAGAAGCTCTGGAGCCAGTTCTTTCAAGTCAAAATATCTTATCTATTTCCAAACTTGTTCCCAAAATCCCTGCCAAGGATGGACAGATGCTTTCCCCGAGTGCTCTGTACACCATCTGGTTACAGAAGTTGTTCTGGACTGGAGACCCTCACCTCATTAAACAAGTCCCAGAGTCCTCCCTGGAGTGGCTCCGCGCCTATGATGTCTGCGTGAAGTACTTTGATCGCCTCCGCCCGGGCGACCTCATCACTGTGGTGGACACAATCACGTTTTCTCCAAAAGCTGTGACCAAGGTAACTGAAAGGATAGCTCACAGTGCATTGGCTGCTTTAGAAGGAATGGAAATTGCTCTTAGGTGCGGTAGATTGTTTTTATTTACTTTCTCCAGTTGGGGAATACTTCCGTGTTTGACTTTTTAGTTTTTTTACTAAGCATGAGGTGTTCATGCTTAGGAAATCATTTTCCTCTATCACAGATGTGCAGTTGTCTAAATTAGACTCCAACTGTTCTCATTTACATGTACATTTTATACATGTTACAGTTCTCCTGTGTCATTTGATAGTAAATATTCCGTCCTGTTCTTTCCAGTTCATAAGGGGGAAACACCTCCAGCGCCCAGCCCACGGTGCCCGCATTCAGAGGCAGGCGGACAGCTTACCTAGGGTTAAATTGAGCACTTAAACAATTTCGCACGAATGCCATGTGATAGTTTATGGCTTGGTGATAGAATTATCCATGGAAGTCTGTGGATGTTTTCTAATGTCTGCTCCATGCTTAGGTCTGAGCCCCTTTAGCTGGACTCCAGATCTTGCTCTGGATCCTTCCAACAATGTATAGTTTCACACAGAGTAGATAACATGGGTCCCTCTCCTCCCCTTCTTGCCCTCTGCTTGGCCACGGGACATCTCTGTCCAGGACAGTCTCCCACTTCTGCTCTCATCTGCTGGGCTTTCTTGCCTTTGGAACTTCCTCTTCATCTGCTGGTGCCCGTCTTTGCTGTTGCTCTCTCCTTCCCCAGGTTGACTGGCAAGTCCACCCAGTATCTTATCACAAGAATATTTACTGTGGCTAATATTATCTTGAAATTTTACCATAAAGGCTAAGAATTCAAGTCATTCATTTAGAGATTGGCACAGGTAGAGGTTCAAACATCTGTGGGGATTCCTAGGTCTTTTTAAAATTTTTTTTTTTTAAGACTCTATTTGAGAAAGAGAGCACAAGCAGGGGGAGGAGGGAGAAGCAGACTCCCCACTGAGCTGGGAGCCCAATGCAGGACTTGATCCAGGACGCTGGGATCATGACCTGAGCCAAATGCAGATGCTCAACCGACAGAGCCACCTAGGTGCCCTGGGATTTCTAGTTCTAACTAACTTGTTAGATCGACAGTTGTGGCTAACCAAGGATATCATTTCCTTATTATTAGAACTCAAGTACTTTAGTTAATAACTTGCTTTTAAATTTTATGAGGACTGCTATAAGAAGGAGATGATCATTTTTGTTGTTTTTAAGGAAGAAACTAAAGATTTTAAAGGAAGATAGCATTATACATTTGAAAAGAGTACAACTTTTGAGTCCTGTAAAACCTGGCTTGAACTTTGAACCTGCCATGAGTAGGTGTGTGGTTCGGACTGAGGAATCTGCTAGACCTGTGCCTCCTCTGGCCGAGTTATCTGTGGTACAGGTCATATTAATCCTCCCATTCTGACAGGGGAGGAAAGTGCAGTTCCACAAGGTTAGTTTGGTAATAGAGGAGCCATACCTTGACATCAGGAAGGCTTTTTCCCAGGGTCTTTGCTCTTAACCTCCCAACTATAGTATGTCTAAGACGTCCCAGAACAAGCAGCTGGAGTCAAGAGTCCGGAGCCATTCTAGGAGCTGCATGAGGACAGGGACCGCAGAGCCCCCAGGATGCTTGGTCCTAGTGGAGTGGCCCGTCATGGGATGCGTCCAGAGCAGGACTGAGTCTAAGTGAAGGAGGCCAGGCAGGAACCTGGCAAATGTGGGAAAAGACAAGCGTCCAGCAAACACGGGTTTTGAAATCTCCCAAGAATGAGAGGAGGGTCACAGTTCTGATGGGGTGTGTATTAGCAATGGTGGAAGAATGAAGGGAAGGGAATGAACCAACTGTGGGGTTGAAATCCAAGGAAAAGTCTCTGCGGGTGGGACCGTGAACCAGCAAACAGACGAGGTGGGAAGCCAGGAAGACAGAGGGGCCTTCACTCCAAGGCCCTTTCCTTCCCCTTAAAGCTGAAGCAGTTTTTCAATAGTTTATGTGAGGGTAGCAGCAAAGACCAGCTCCCTGGCAAGGCCATATGCTAATTGTGAGCCTGAATATGGAAATGGACAGATGGTTCTAGATTTTCCAGCAGCAGTTAGTGACTCATGATTCAACTGAAAAGTTGGCCGTAGAATCCACTCAGGGTGTTCATTTTTATTATGATGTTTTCAGTCCGAGGGTGGCACTTACAGCACATTCTCCTTGCCTTAGTTTCTCACTTCTACCTCCAGCCAGCCCCCCACCCCCTGTGAACGTGTGACACAGTTTGTGCGGATAGGTGCATTTTTCCCAAGGAAAAGATGTCTGGCTGGCCCAGTAAAGAGTGAGGTAATTATGGCATTGCTTTCTCCTAGTTCAGGTGCTGTAATGCTTAGCAAGGTGCTCTTGTCTAGTAAACCGTCTCAAGAGGTGGTCTGCTGCTGAGTCCCGTAAACTGCAGAAAAGTGAGGCAGAGGCATTTAAAGTTCATTTTATGTCTCCCCTCATTTTATTTATGCTTATGTTTTCCCTTATGTTATTAATTGGCAAGCTTTTAATTTTCCATGGAGAGAGGAAAAGTAAAAAAGTTTAGATCCAAGGCTTGTTTGGAATCACACAATACTGGGCTAGAATGAGCGAGAACGAGAGAAACTCAAACTGAAATACAACCTTTACTTGGTGGAGGACACAGCTGGAAAAGGAAGTACCGCTGGATTTGGCCAAATTTGCAAAACACCGGATGTTCCCACAGCTCATACATGATGTTCAAAATGTAAAATAAGTATATACTACTCATGTGTAGTGTGCAGTTTTCAGATGTATACCCACATTTATTCAAAACCTAACTTAACGGAAAGAGCCAGCAAGCTAATTCTAGAGTGCGTACCAAGAGCAGCACTTGTTCCGATGCTAGAATTCAGGCCGGAGTGTCTGCAAAGCCTGCACTTAGTACCCCTCCCTCGACAGAATAAAGCAGAGAAGGCCATTTGCCTTCAGGATAATTGTCATTCAGTTGCCATTTGCATTAGCAGAACTTGTGGAGATTCTGAGGAAGATATTCACGCCATGATGCGATGTCGTGTAGGCAGAGATCAAATTGGCGTGACACTTGCGGTGATGAATATGCGAATGTCTAAAGTTCAGAGCTTTTGGTCCAAATCTCAATTGTTTCGTTTTTGTGGAGGCAGGTAAGAGTTGCTTTTCTTTTTTTTTTTTTTTTTAATTTTATTTTTTATAAACATATAATATATTTTTATCCCCAGGCGTACAGGTCTGTGAATCGCCAGGTTTACACACTTCACAGCACTCACCATAGCACATACCCTCCCCAATGTCCATAACCCCACCCCCGTTTCCCAACCCCCCTCCCCCCATCAACCCTCAGTTTGTTTTGTGAGATTAAGAGTCACTTATGGTTTGTCTCCCTCCCAATCCCATCTTGTTTCATTTACAAGAGTTGCTTTTCTATTGCTTTTCCAGTTCAGGAAGTAGAAACATTTTTTAGAAGACTCAGAGAGCAAGCTAGGGGGGGTTAGAAATCCAGGAAAATGGTCAAAGAAGCCAAAATTGAGGTCGAAACATGCTGTTCTTGGTTCAGATGTGATGGGATTCGATAAGTGGGGGCTTCTGGGCAATCCCAGCCTTTTACGGTCCCCACACACTTGGGATTGCTGGGAGAACTGCGTCTGTACGCAGGGCCACGGGAAACACTCCTCTGACTTGTGTGATGCTCCCTGGGAGTTTGCTTAGGACCTTCTTCAGAATCTCCAGAGAGTCCTAGAACTAGAAGAGGCCTTCTGGCCTCCTGCCTGGTGCTTCTCAACCTGGAACTGGATGGGTCCTCAGCCCGCCCTACAATGAGCCCTTTGTTCCAGCTCCCATCACCTCCCACCAGGATATCAGATTGTTTCTGAGGGGAACACACTGTCTCTGTTGGGTTACAGTGGGGAGACTATTTGGAACCTCTTATCTAGTCTGACCTCTGACCCTGAAGCATCGTATCTATTGATAATCCAGCTAGTCTGCGGCCATACCAGCTACTACCCCGTGTGTGTGTGTGTGTGTGTGTGTGTGTGTGTGTGTGTGTGTGTCTGTAAAGGATTTTTCTTTGGGCTTTTTATAGTTTCCACTTTTTGGTTCTGGTTTCTAGAGCTATGGAAACAGCATAAGGGAATCTCTTTTTCGTATTATGACTGTTCTTGAAATACGCTACTGTTTCTTCCTAATCCTATTATCCAGAATATTTGATATAAAAATCTGGAAGAGTAAATTTGTCTTAAAAAAAAAAAAAGACCTAAAAATCAAATGTATTTCCTAAGTTTGTCTCAATCAAAGGCTGCATGATAGCAGTAACTTCAGGGCCTTCATGGTGTTAATATTCTCTCTTAACGAAGGATGGCAGCACATTTTTCACCATAATGAGCAATCAGTGTCTGAAAGCACTGTAAAAATGTTTAGATAATGCATATTACCTAATTGCATGGCATGATGTATGACTTTCTGAAGCACAGACCCAATGTACATTGTGTAGATTCAGCCCAAATCACTAAGGATTTAGGCATCAGCTATGTGCCATATACCATATTAGTTGCCACTGACAACATTCAGATGTAAAAGACATTCCTAAGAAAGTTAAAAAAAAAAGATCTTTTTTTAAAGATTTTATTTTTAAGCTCTACACCCAACACAAGGCTTGGACTCACCACCCCAAGGTCAAGAATCCCATGCTCCACCAACTGAACCTACCAGGCGCACAAAATGCTTTTTCTTCTTTACAGTGAAATTATTATAACTGAGGACTACAATCTTCATGAAATTAGAAATACCGTGAGGCAAGGGATGGTGCCTTTTATCTAATTCTCTATTTCCTAGCACGGCATGATGTAGGAACTCTGCAAGTGTCGTTTTAAACAATTATTATGAAAATTGGTGATTGTAAAACCTTTTGATCTCTGGGTGCCTTAACATTCTTAAAAATTATTGAAGACCCAAAAGAACTTTTGTTTATTAAGGTTTTATCTATTGATATTTATCATATTAGAAATTAAAACCAAGGGGCGCCTGGGTGGCTCGGTGGGTTAAAGCCGCTGCCTTCGGCTCGGGTCATGATCCCAGGATCCTGGGATCGAGCCCCACATCAGGCTCTCTGCTCAGCAGGGAGCCTGCTTCCCTTCCTCTCTCTCTCTGCCTGCCTCTCTGCCTACTTGTGATCTCTGTCTGTCAAATAAATAAATAAAAAGTTAAAAAAAAATTAAAACCAAGATATTTTGGAAATATTTATTTAATTCACTTAAAACTTTAATGACAGACCTGTTAAAGGCTGACATGAATAGCCTATTTGAATGGAAAATAACTATTTCCAAAGAAAAAAGATTAATGGAAGACTGACATTATTTTATATTGACATGTCTTGCTTAATAGAACACAGCTGGATTCTTGTGTTTGTTTCTGCATTTGATTTTTCTTGTTTGGGTTGAAGTCAATGAAGAAAATCCAGCCTTACTCCATTGTGAGGTCGGAAAAGGGAGAGGTGCTTTAATTGCCTATAACTTGGGGTGCTCCCACTGAAACTCACTAAGTGGTAGATTCTTAGAGGCCAGTTGCAACATGGAACCTAAAAGTACATCATTGAACCCTGGTCCTCCGTCCCATTGAAATCACTGGCCCATATTGCACTTTGAATGGCTCTTTTACCCATGTGTGGTTTGTAATGTAACGCATTAGAGCTTTGGAAAATAGTGATCCACTGAGTTATGCAGATCATCCGAATGTTGGTAAATTGCATTCTACAATATCAGCAAAGTCACGTGCATTAAAATGAGCGCTCATCTCAGCAGACGAGTCTTTAAGTATTGGGAAGCTGTCAGTCTCACAGTGGTAGATACAAGTTTTCCAAAATTCTAATTTTTTGCTTGACAGCTCAAATTTTATCAGTGGCAGCAAGTACTATGAATTGTTTTCCTTGAAGTGACAGGCTCATTTTGTTCACTTTGGAGAAAATGTTTGCCGAGTATCCAAGTCTAAACAACCAGAGTTTCCCATCAGTTGTTCTTTTAAGCAGAAATGGTGATGCATGCAAAAAGTAGCTACTGCAGCTCATAATTCGAGCCATCACACAGATGCTTTCTCCTTATTGTGCTTTGGTGTACGGTGAAGTGCTTTGTGTGTATATCACAGAAACTGGGGGAAAAAAAAGTACACTTAGTGGTTGAGATTTAATAAAGTTAATCATTTTTACTCTTCCATGAGGAACATCCTTAAGTGAAAATTTGCCAGGGGAGAACACAGTGGTTCTTAGTCCAGTCTGGGGATCTGTGCGAAGTGCTCACGGTTTTATCCACCATTGCTTTTTTACCAACCTGTAAATGTCAATATCATAAAAAAAGATAAACAATGTCTTCGTGTCCTCAAAATCATTTTGACTTAGCAGACTGCTTGAAAGAGTCTTGGACTCTTGTGGTTTGTGGCCCACACTCTGAGAACCACCTTTGATACCTATATGAGAGATCATTTCAGTTCCCTAAATATTTATAATATAAATAAGAATAATGAAGATATTTTCTGATAAGTGCATAAAGGATTGCCTTAAATTTTCAGTTCCTTAAAAAAGATTAATGTCTCTCTCTTTTTTTTTTTTCATTAAAGTTGGGGAGAGGGACAGAGTGGGAGAGAATTTGCAGTAGGCTCCATGCTCAATGCAGGGTCTGATGCAGGGCTCATTCTCAACCCTGTGGTCATGACTTGAGCAGAAATCGCATTAGATGCTTAACCGACTGAGCTACCCAGGTGCCTCAAGGCAGATTAATTTCTCATCAACTTTCCAGATGTGGAAATATTATAAATAATTTGAAAATGCAAGATGGAATGTGTGCCTGGTAATGCCATTACACTACCCTTTGAATTTGTGAACTGTATGCTGTATTTTTTTTTCCTTTCTTCAAATTTTAGTTTTTATAATTTTTTTAGCTAGCACATTTATATTGTTAATTATATTGTTAACCAAGCTTAGCAGGGAGTTCTCTGGGAGATGTCTGAGAGACGTATCAGAAAGGAGAATGGACTTGGAGTAAGGGGGCATCTCCTAAGGGACCCTCAACTCTGTTTGTAGGCCAAGATATCAGATCAGAGAAAAGGTGATTTTTCTGGGGTCTCATTGTCATAGAGTTTGAGGGTGATGCTTGGTCATCTTCCTCTCCTCTTTCCCTAACACCCACTTTTACAATTCAGAAAGGTGAAAGCAAAAATATCAGTAAGTAAGTGTTAATAACTATTGTTGGAACAGCTGGCATTGGAGAGTGTGGCCTGGGTCTACGGGGCCAGTTTACATGGAACTTGACCCATTAGAGCTGCCCCGAGGTCATTCTATAAAGAGGTCAAGAATAAGCACCTGCTGTGGACAGGCAGGCTGCATACAGGAGCATCCACATTGCCCATGGCTTCTTCAGCCATGGAGAGAGGGAGAGAGATGCCACAGGTGTTCCTCCTGTAGTTTCCTGCCTGTTGTTTGGAGTGAACTTTTCTCCCTGTCATGGGAAGATGCGGAATGGGCAGTGGGCTTTTTGCTCAGCTGTTTTACAAAAATTGTTTTAAGAATTCTTTGTGTATTTTGTGTAACTTTGCAAAGCAGAAGTTTCCAATTTTAATTTAATCCATTTTCTCACAGATTTTTTTGGCCTTTGGTGTTGTATCTAAAAACTCACAGCCATATCGAAGGTCATCTAGATTTTTTTCTTTTGTAATCTTTTAGGAGTTTTAGAGTTCTATGTTTTACATTTGGTTCTGTGGTCCATTTTGAGTTAATTTTTGCGTAGGGTCTAAGGTCTGGTACCAGATTCATTTTTTTGCGTGTGGCCGTCCAGTTGTTCCAGCACCATTTGTCACAAAGACTATCATCACCCCATTGTATTTCCTTTACTCCTTTGTCAAAGATCAGTTAACTGTATTTTTGTGGGTTTTATGCTATTTTTTAGTCATACTAGCTTCAACTACGAAAGTATTATAAAATGTTTCCTCAGTGTTACAAGATAACTAAATGTTAACTTTCTTCTCCCCTCCTCCTCCTCCTCTTCCTCCTCCTCCTTCTTTTTTTTTTTTTTTTAATTGTATGAGTGTTTTTCCCATTGATATCTGGTTTTGGTTTAGTCATCATTTGACTTCTTTGATTCTGAGCCGAATGAGTTTTATTCCTGCCAGATACACTCAGGAAATATTTATGTGAGCACTTTCTCATTGCCATTGTTCTAGGTGCTGTAAACAAAAGACTGCCAAGTTTGCCTTTGAGAAGCTCATGGCTGATTGGCGCAAATGTGTGCATGTGTAACAGATGATTTATAAGTTAATATAAAAATTACTATTTACGGGTTTAGTAAATGCTATGTCTAGGAAGGAAGACACAACATTCACTGAAGACTTTCTGTTTTATATATTTGTTAATACTGGTACCCAACAACGATTACTTCAGGATTTTCAGATGTGCAGTATATACTACTCTCATCTGACTTTCAGCTAGCTTGTGCAGTATATACTACTCTCATCTGACTTTCAGCTAGCTTGTGCAGTATATACTACTCTCATCTGACTTTCAGCTAGCTTGTGCGTATTATCATAGTCATAAACGTTATCCTTTCATTCCTGCTCTTGAATGCTTTTGCTTTTAAGGAGCTATTTTCTTTTGTTTCGCAGGGTGAAAGTTTAGTCCGATAAGCATATCCTATCTTGACAAAAATGCAAAAAAAATAGGAGCTTAAGAGATAAGCGTAGAAGAGAAAAACCTAAAAAGGATTTTTTTTTTCCATTTTGACTGTCAAAGGCACAGAATAAATAGGAACAGAGAATACTTAAGGTATAGAGAATACAGTTTTTGAAGCTTGATGTAATATAACATGATTTACTCATATATAAATAAAATATAGATAATCCTGAGAAAAATGACCTCCTATTATAAGATTCTAAAGAAAGGAAAGGTTTTCCTTTCCTTTTTAAAAATGTTTACATTTTACATGGTGTTTTTATTTCCAAAGTTGATTATTTGTCCTTCCTGTCCTTTTTCCATTTATTAAGAGTAAAAAAATCCGTAAGTTCCTAGAGAAGTCCATCTGATTTTCCCATTTGGCTTGGGATCTTCTTTTTTTCAAGTATACATCATTGGTTAATTTGTTCATTCATTGAACAAATATTTATTGAGTGCTGGGAAAACAGCTTGTAAGATGGCCTTTAATCCCCTGTGTAATCCCCTCTCTTCGAGTGTAGGCTGGATTTATTGATTTTCCTCTAATGAACAGAATACAGCAAAAATGATGGGTTGCCACTTAGAAAATTAAGTTACGGAATGATTGCGGCTTCCTTCTTAGGTACTCTTTCTCACTTTCTCTTGCGTGATTTACTCTTGAGAAGTGTAGCTGCCCTGTGGTAAAGAGCTCCGTATGGCAAGAGACCAAGGCTGCTGATAACCATGTGAGTCAACATGGACGTTGATCTCCTCCTGCCACCCAACCAGGCCATCATGTGCACCCACAGTCCTGGCCAGTTGTTTGATTCTAACCTCAGGAGAGACCTTGATCCAGAGCCACACCAGATTCATGATTTACAGAAACTGTGAGATTATACTTTTAAGCTTCTAAAATTGGGTCATTTGTTATACAATGATGGACAAATCTTTGTCACTGCCTACTACGTATCAGGAATTGTTCTCAGTGCTGGCCATATAGCACTGAACAGAATAGACAAACACCTGTGACTGTAGAGAGCTTTGCATTAGGGATAGGTGGAAACTAGACAATAAGTAAGAATGAGGAAGTTCAGACATGTGAAATGGCAATCAGTACAAGTGAAAAATAAACCTAGAAAAGACTCAAGATGCAGGATGGCTACAGTTTAAAATGTAAAATGGTCGAAGAAGACCTTACTGAGAAAGTAACATTCAAGCAGAGACCTTAAGGAAGTAAGGTGGCAATGGGCTCTTTGGTTGTTAAAGGTCACATGGATGGGGAAGTGAAAAGTCTTGACGGGGGCAGGCTGGAGCAGCAAGTTGTGGTGGAATGGTAGAAAGAAAGGATATCGCTTAGGAGGCAGTTGTAGTTTCCAAATAAAAGATGAGAGTCGTTTGGATCCAGGTGGTAGCAGTAAAAACGGTGAGAAGTGGTCAAATTCTGGGTTGATTTGGAAGATAGGACCAAAGAAATTTTCTGATGTATTGGAGGTGAGATGTGAGAAAAAGTTAATCCAGGATGATATCAAGATTGTTGTGACCAACTGCGGAGGTGGAGGTCCCATTTTCTAAGATTGGGAAGGAACAGCTTTTGGGAGGGGTAGTCAGGAGTTTGTTGTGATATTAGAATGGATGTGACTTCTTAAGATGTCATCACCATTGGAAGAAGCTGGGTCATGGGTACTTGGGATCTCTCTGTACTATTTTGCACTATGTCTTGTGCGCCCATAATTATCTCAAAGTCAGTAATTATTTATTGTTTTTTAAATTGTTTTTTAAATATCTATATGACTTTTAAATATCCAAGTGGCTGTTTGACAGGCAGTTGTGTAGATGAATCTGGAGGTCAGCAGAGAAGTCTGGACTGCAGAAACACATTTCAGAATTGCCAGAGTATAGAGAGGAGTCAAAGCCAGGTAGCTGGATAATATTCCCAAGGGAGAAAGTAGGTGAAGAATAAAAGCAGAGCATGAAGCCTCAGGGCACTCCGTCCGACATTAAGATTTGAGGATAAGCAAGAGCTAACAAAGACTGACAGACTTCTAAGATTTTTTTTTTAATATAATAGTACTTTTATTCATTAATGGAAAAAGACCTAGTGATGAATGGAAAAAATGCTTTTCGAAGGAGAGGGGAGAATTTCTGCTGTAACTGATGAGAGTGTATGGGGTCTAGAGCCCAGAGGAGTGATTGATCTTGGACAAGATCCCTGTCAGCCTCGCACAATGACAGCAGGAGGGAGGCAGAGCTGAATGGGCGCAGATGTGGTGGTAGGGGATGGAGGCCATCGGCTTCTCCTGTTTCTGTTTTCTCAGTCAGCAAAGAGACAAAGAAACAAAGCTGAGTGTGAGGAAAAGATACAAAGCAGTAATCGTTTAAGAGAGGGAGGAAAATAGGGAAATGTAGTCACAATGCTGCTGACCTCCAGCATTTTGAGCACCTCTCCCAGTGTTTACTTAAGAGCTCTCAAAATGTTAAGTCTCTCATCCCTAGAATTTGCATGTTTTGGACAAACCTACCTCCCCTCCAGTGCCTTGGCTTTCTCTATTCTTGACCCTGCTGTTTGCCCTCTACTTGCCAGATGCCCATTTTTATCCTTAATAAGATTTTTTCAGTTCAGCCATTTCTGTATGATGAAGTACAAATATTAGGGTTTCTTACCTAATGACCCAGTACCAGTGTAGTGATTTGAACCATGCTTGGGCAGTAGTACGTACTAAAATTGATGTTGGCTGTCATTGCTAATGATGTTGCCACTGCTGGTGCTGGTCCCTATGCCGGTCCTATGGAGGAAACCTAAAGGAACTGTGAGATTCGATCCCTGCCTTCACTGAGGTTACAATCTAGGAACACAAGGCGAACATGCATAAAAACAGAGCTAAAATTCAAGGTAGCATGAAAGTGATCACGGAGTTTGAGTACCATAATTTCCCCCAAATAGTTCAGGCATTATCCTCTGCAGCACAAAGGTCGGATTCCTGAAGGATAATTGTCCCAAGTTTTAATAAGGAACAAGTGTCCTATTTTCACACCTAGGTCTCCTGGTTTCAAATTTGACATTGATTGCATGACACAGTTCTGCTCTCGGTCACTGTAGCAGAAGTAAGTAAAGTCCAGGACATAAGGAAGTATTTTTGTAGGTTCATGAGCCCATGAAAGGTCTGTCTTAACCTTTAGGAAGTTGGAGAGTTTGGTCCAAATGGGCCTATGTTATGAAGAGTCTCCGAAAGGCACACAAATGTTTGTGAGTGTGATGCAGAGAAGAAGCAAGAAGCCCGTGGACACTTGTGCATGGCTCATGGGCTGGAGAAGGACAGTCTGGGGAGAGGAGAGAGAAGTAGCATTTGAGTGCCTGGGCTGTGCCAGGAGATGCTGCGAACAGTATCTCCCAAGCTTTCCATACCCGCCGCGGGGGGCTTGATGCCGCCTCCCCTGTTCCATGGACCATCAGACAGGCTCCAGGAGTCGGGGGCTTACCCCAGACTGCTGGCATTCTGGCGACAGAACCAGAATTTGAACTCAAGTCTGTTGTGTTCTGAATCCCTGTGCTAAACATGATGTTTATACACAAACTTTAGCTCTGTTTTACAAATTTATTTTCACTTGTTAATATGCTTTCAGTAATCTGCCGTAAAACTGATAATGTTATGTCTGTGCAGGCTAGCGGGGCAGCTGGAGGACGGTCGTTAGAGAGAGGAACCCGGAGTGCCTCTCTGGGACAGCAACCTAGAAATGGCTCCATGTGTAAAGCATTTGAAAACACAAATTGGCATGAGGGGATCAGCCTCAGCTTTCCCCAGGCTGTTCCATCTCACCTGTAAACCCACACGTGGCTCAGAAGGAAGCTGGGTGGCACCTGGGCTTGGGGTGGGTGCCGCCGGCTCAGACACTGCGGGGAGGACAGTCGTGTGGAAATTCCGTCCTCGGGCAAATGTGCGGTGTGCTCTGTGCTTTAGGATTCTGTGATCATTCGTTTCTTTCAGGCTGTAAGGAGCAACCCCCACTCCCCTCCCCCACCGCCGGCATCCCGCTACCCAGTCCAGTTACTGCCATTAGTGGGGCGTTATAGTAAGAATACTGTGCGCACAGAGAATTGAGTGAAGGGAAGCTGTCTCAGTCAACAACTCACAAGTCAGGGCCTGGAGGTGCAAACCTGCTCACTTGTACTTGCCGCCCTCCTCCCCGCACTCTCACACTCACCCATCCCCCCCACAGACACACACCGTGTGTATTACAGTTGCCCCACACGTGCACCCGAATGTTTAGAGCAGCAGTGTCCGCAGTAGCCAAACTATGGAAAGAACCTAGATGTCCATTAACAGGTGAGTCAATAAAGAAGATGTGGTCTATATATACAATGGAATACTATGCAGCCATCAAAAGTAATGAACTCTTGCCATTTGCAGTGATGTGGATGGTAATAGAGGGTATTATGCTGAGCGAAATAAGTCAACCAGAGAAAGACAATTATCATATGATCTCTCTGATACGAGGAATTTGAGAGGCAGGGAGGGGGTCGTGGGGAGAGGGAGGGGAAAAAAATGAAACAAGATGGGATTGGGAGGGAGACAAACCATAAGACTCTTAATTTCATGAAAAAAACTGAGGGTTGCTGGGGATGGGGGAGGAAGGATGGGGTGGCTGGGTGATGGACATTGGAAGGGTATGTGCTATGGTGAGTGCTGTAAAATGTCTAAGCCTGTTGATTCATGGACCTGTACCCCTGGGGCAAATAATATATGTTAATTTAAAAAAAAAGACTCTTAATCTAAAAAAAAATTGCCCCAGACAGGATCCTTTCTGATTGTGTCACTATCCAGTGTCGAGCAGCCTTGCGGGACAGAACTCTCAGACACCCAGCGGGTTATCGTCCATAACGATATGGCTCTGTGGCTGCCTTCCGTTGCAGGGCTGATCTGTGGTCCCACAGCTGAGGTCAGATTATGAAGAAGTTTGTTGCCCAGCAGATACCCTATGTTTGACAGACCCGTTTTGGCTGCTTCCTCGAAGGTTGTGGACATTCATTGTGAATATTGGGATATGCAGAAGTCTAAGAGTTGGCTCTTAACTGTCTGTCCGTGTCCCCCCATAAAGACAAGGGGAGCTAATCTCTCCTTCCAGAGTCTACCATTGACCTCCAGGCCATACCCGAGTACTAGTAGGGGTGAACCAGTTGCCTTCATGGACCTGTTCACATCCAGCCTTCCGAACAGAGGCCAAGAGAGAATGATGATGTAAAGCTGCACTGTTAATGGTCCAGGCAGCCCTGAGAAGTAAATACTTTATCACCATATTAACAGAAAAGAAAATTAAGGCTTCAGGAAGTTGAAGAACAGCTTCAGTGTCTTGTGAGCTAAAGATAGCAGTCAGGATTTACATAGAGGCCTGCTCCCAAGATCTTGCTTTCTGTTAGCAACCTTGCCTGAAAAATTTGGCTGCAAAAGCCCTTCTGGGGTGATCGTGATTATTGGCCTGACAGCAAACTGGAAGCTCATTCTCTATGGGTGCTCGGAAAATTATTTCAAATTGGCTAAAGTAATAATTAGTAACAGAGATTGAATACTGGCCGGTCTGATCCTAAAGAAGGTTGCCCCTGCTCCCAAGGAGGGGTCTGGCGGGACACCCAGCCCACGTGCGCTTCTGCAGCCCTCGCAGGCCTTCTGCTTAATCAGTGCGAGAAGGAGTGCACACTCCTTCCCGTGAAGCATGCAGCCTCCAAATCCACAGCGGGTGGAAATCATGAGGAAGACAGAGGAATAAATAAACAATCTCAGAATAATGTGCAGTAAATACCAAAGCGTATTTTAACATGAAAAAAAGCAGTGGGGAAGAGAAGTCTGAAAATAACCTCCCTCCTGAAAAGCTCTCCTCTGGCAGATTTCTCAGCTCTGAGCTTACTGTTCAGCTGTAGCTGTTCAGCGACGTGGGCTCCCTTTACTTCTCCATTCTTCGTTCATCCCGTCCACTCCATGCTCTCATTTGAGGACCTTTTTAACTTCTGCCTCTGAATTGCTAGTCTATAAATACTTTCTCTAGCCTGTGCAGCAAAGGAACTTGGAAGAAAGAGGAGTGCCCTCTCCTCTTGGCTGGTGCCTCTGTTTTTGCGAGCATTGGTACCCATGGGAAGACCCCGGTCTAACTGCCCTCCCTCCCCGCCCCGCCCCCCCCCCCAGAATGCTGGTTGTGTTTGCCTACTTGCCAGCAGGGGGTTACTCTTCAGAGAGGAAGCTGGCCAACAGATAAATAAGTGAAGGATTCATAACTGATGATTTGATCTATGATTGGTGATGTGGAAAAAGTGAGGTAGACATGGTGAATAGTTGGGTCAGCGGAGCTGGGGGATAGCCAGGAAAGGCCCCAGAGTAGAAGAGATATTTGAGCTGAGTCCTCCCAATTTGTCATGAGTAGCATGGAGAGAAAGCTTAGAAGGGGAGGAACACTTCAGATAGATTTAACAGTTTTAATAAAAGCATTTAAAAAAAGCCTAGTACCTTCAGTGAACTACAAGAAATATAGTATAATGAAAGCACGGGAAGGAGGCTCTGGAGATAAGGCAGGGCTGGGTAAGAAAACTGTCGTGTCCTGGCTGAAGAGTCTAGACTTCATCCAGGGCATGGACCAGGCATACATTTTAATAATGCCAGGTGCTGACATTGTCAGATTTTCACTTTCAAAAGATCACTTTGGTGATGACGGGAGAAGGAGCAGAAGGTACCAGCCTGGGGATAGGGAAACTCCAATGTGAAGACCATTGTAACATCTTTTATTCTCTTTTTTTTTTTTTTTTTTTGAAATTGAAGTGTAATCAACATGCCATGTTTAGTTTCAGGCGGTAACATAATGGTTCAGCAGTTCTGTACGTTATGGGGTGCTCACTGCCATAAGTGTAGTTATGACCTGTCACCGTACAGTTACTGCCCTGTTACTGACTGTACTTCCCATGCTGCACTTTTCAACCCCGTGACTTGTTTATTTCATAGTTGGAAGTTTGTAGCTCTTGAACCCCCTCACCTGTTTTGCCCATCTCAACTATCCTTCCCCCTCTGGCAACCACCAGTTCTCTCTGTATTCATGTGTCTGTTCAGTTGTTTTGTTTTTTAGATTCCATTTGGTATTTGTTTTTCTCTGATTTTTTTTCACTTAGCATAATACCCTCTAGGTGCATCCATGTTATTGCTAATGGCAAGATCTTATTCTTTTTTCTGGCAGAGTAATAGTCCATTGGGTATCTCTACCACAATCTCTTTGTCCGTTCATCCATCAGTGGACACTTGGGTTGCTTCCATATCTCAGCTATTGTAAATAATGCTGCCGCAAACATAGGAGTGCATATATCTTTCCAAAGTTTTTGTTTCTCTTGAGTAAATGGAATTGCGGCATCATATGGCATTTCTATTTTTAGTTTTTTGGGCAACCTCCATGCTGTTTTCCAAAGTGGCTGTACAACTTTACATTCCTACCAACTATGCAGGAGGGTTCCCTTTTCTGCACATTTTCTTTAACACTTGTTATTTCTTGTGTCATTGATACCAGCCATTCTGACAGGTATAAGGTGGTAGGATCCACTATGGTTTTGATTTTCATTTTCCTGAGGATTAGTGATAAATGTCTTTTCCTGTGTCTGTTGGTCATCTATATATCTTCTTTGGAAAAATGTCTATTCAGGTACACTGCCTGTTTTTTAATTTCTTTTTTGGTGTTGGATTGTATTGAGTTCTTCTTGTATTTTGGTTATGAACCCCTTATCAGATAACTCATATACCAATATCTTACCCCATTCAGCAGGTTGCCTTTTTGCTTTGTCGATAGTCATAGCAGTGTCTTCAGGGAGATGATAATGGACCAGGGTACGGCATCAATACCAAAGTCATTCAATTTGTGATAATTATTATAGCATAGGCATGTATACTGTATCTATTTGTTTTCTTTCTTTTTTTTTTTTTTAAAGATTTTATTTATTTATTTGACAGACAGAGATTACAAGTAGACAGGCAGGCAGAGAGAGGAAGGGAAGCAGGCTCCCCGCTGAGCAGAGAGCCCGATGTGGGGCTGGATCCCAGGACCCTGGGATCATGACCTGAGCCGAAGGCAGAGACCTTAACCCACTGAGCCACCCAGGCACCCCTCTTTTTCTTTTTTTAAAAGACTTTATTTATTAGAGGGAGAGAGAGAGAGAGAGAGCATGAGCATGAATAGGGAGAGGGGCAGAGGTTGAGGGAGAGAGAATCTCAAGCAGACTCCCCGCTGAGCAGGGAGCCCAAGGCAGGACTCGATCCCAAGACTCTGGGATCGTGACCTGAGCTGAGGTCAGACACTTGACTGACTGAGCCACCCAGGTGCTCTGTATGTGTATGTTTTTATAGTGCATCTTTATAAACCTCTTTTGAGGAAAATCCACATACTACTTAACCTTTTTTTTTCCCCCCACTGAATCACCTAGCAAAGTTCCTTAGAGTATAACCAGTTTTTGTCCAGTATACCTGGTCGGATGCAGTATTTTTAATGCTACATGTATGTGTAAAGACTATGAGACATTGATGCCAACGATGATCAGATGTTAAAAATTCTCATGAGGAGGGCGCTTGGGTGGCTCAGTTGGTTAAGCCTCTGCCTTCATCTCAGGTCATGGTTTCAGGGTCCTGGGATAGAGCCCTGAGTCAGGCTCTCTGCTCCGCAGGGAGCCTGCTTCCCCACCCAACCCTCTGCCTGCCTCTCTCTCTGTCAAACAAATAAATAAAAAATCTTAATAAAAAGTTCTCATGAGGAGAATAGAGAAAAACAATTTTAAATCACCGCTGACCCAGGGCAATATGAGGTTTCATACATTAATTTTGTAGCTCCTAAACATGTTGAATTGAAATAAATTGATGGATCTTAGACACAGTTTAAGTTCTTTTAACAGTGGCATGGTGATGGAGAAAGAGACAGGTTTACGTAGTCAGATCTTTTGAGTTCCCATCCAGCTGGATCTGGGGAAAATTACTCTATCTTCTGAGTCTTCCTCACTGTATAATGGGGAACAATCATCACCACTATATAAATAGAGATTAATTTTAGAATGTTTTTAGACACAGATAAAAAATCCAATTAAATTGGCTTAATTGACCAGAAAATTTACTGGCTAATGAACTGAAAGGTCCAGAGGTGGGGCTGACTTCAGGGTTGGCTGACCCAGCAGCGTGTGGTCATCAAGGAGCCAATTTCTCTCCATTTCTGTTCATTGCTGTCTTATGGTGTTAACTTCATCATCGGGCTCTTTGCTTCAGTGTGATGGCTGGAAGTAATTGGGGCTTCCTAATTCACATCCAGCCAGAGAGAGTGAGAAAGCTTCCCCACAGGAACCAAACAGAAATTCCAAGTTTCCTGCTGATAAGATCACCCCCGAACCCACCCTTGGGGCTCTGGTATGCCAGGTGCTGAACGGCATTGATTGGGATTTGCCCGGATTAGTAATCACCGTGCGGAGAGGAGTGAGATCCACTGGGTCCCAGAGCAGCCCTGAGTGGGTCGTCTGTGGATACACGGCCAGCTCTTAGTCCACGTGGTACTGAGTGGCTATAGGGAGGATGCCCGTGATATCTGGAACCTGGACCCTGAGTAACTGTGGTGAGGATTAAATAAAGTAGCATATATAAAGATCTCAGGGCAAGTAGATGCGCAAGGATTGTTCAGTTCCCCTTCTGCTTTGTGTTGCTCTTTCTATTTTATTCTTACTTACAAGGTACAAAAAAATGTTGGAAATTTTTTTAGTCCAACTTCAAAGCTCTAGCAGATGGTTTTGATTTTGAATGACCTTCTGTAGTTTTCACTGTTGGGTTAGGATCTGGATTTTCAAATTCACATTTGGCTTTGATATAAATTGAATGGCTCTACTTAAAATGATCTTAAGTACAATTTGTATTGTGTAGCCCATGCATGCATAGGGTAGGAAAAGATTTTTAAATGGAAAATGTGAATGAGTGCTTTTAGATCTTGTTAAAACCTATATATGCACAACAGCAATGATGGTAGTATTCATTACCGATCACAGTAATATTTCATCTCTTTTCGAACATTCTTCATGCCTTTCTCTATTAAGATAAAGGTGACCTTCAAGCTATTGAAAAACTTAGCTGATGTCATTGCCAAAAGTGAATAGTAAAAAAGATGGGGCTATTCACACTTGATGAAAAATATTTCTGTGGTTATTCTATGAGGCAAAAGGCAGAGATAAAGTGGCCTCTGTCCTGTGGTATTCATTTTTATTATATAAGCAATTGATAGCAAAAGCAAAAAAGCAAAGTTATAACACTGGTTTTCTGTTAAGTATCTAACTGAAGGTGACAAAGCACGCATTATTATTTTTGTGATTGAATATCTAGTTAACTGTATCAAAGCAAAATTTCTAAGACTTCTCAATTTTCATTTTCTGTTGCATAATATTTAAGATACTATTTTGTAATATTTTATATTTGTAATTTAAAAACAGTGCTTAAAGGTGTGCCTGGGAGGTGCTGTTGGTTAAGCTCTGATTCTCGGTTTCAGCTCAGGTCGTGATACCAGGGCCATGAGATCAAGCCCCACGGGCTTCTACGCTTAGCAGGGAGTCTGCTTGAGATTCTCTCTCCCTTTCCCTCTCCGCCCTCCCTCCACTCTCTCTCTCTCTCTAAGATAAATACATCTTAATAAAAAAATAAATAAAAACAGTACTTAAAAGTTATCGAAGTAGTGAGAATAAAAAATGAATGACCTGGGTCCTGTTCTGAAGGATCCCATAATCTAGTAAGGAAAGCAGACATCGAAATAAAACATATATGCAGCAGTCAGTATCTGTATAGAAATTAATAGTGTGCTATTGGTAAAAAATTAAAACAAAATTTCTCCTTTAATGGAGTCACTTAAATCTAACTTGGGCAATTTGATACCCCGTTTGTGGCCTCGACGTTTGCTGGCCCCGCAAGTCATCCTGTTACTGTTGGAGCCTCTTTGCAGGCGTTTTACAGACGGAGTCATACCCACTAGTGAGTCCTGTAGTTAAGTGTTGTGATCAGCTTTCAAAACAACCCAACCAGAAAGACTAGACTGTAGATTCACATCAGAAACTATCAGTAGGCCGCTCACTGCTGTGGGGGTTGTGTTGTTTCAGGAAACTTTTGTTTTTACTATATTCATCTATAGATACGGATACTGAGTTTTGCTACGCAGTGAGCTCCTTACTCTGGGTCTTGGACAAAAAGGTTTGGAAGCTGCTGGGCCCGCTGATGGGCACCTGGCTTCATATATCGGGCCGGTGGGGAGTGCATACTGGGGCAGCTAGCCCAGGACAGCATGTTGATGTCTTAGTTCTGTTACATGTATCATCTAAATTCAGCACTGCTGCCTTCTTTCATTACCCCCTTCCCCAACCCCAACCTCTCTGGGCTCTTGCAGTGACCTCCTTACTGCCCCTCAGTGGCCGTCCCAGGAGCCACTTGCAGCCGTAGCCCACGGTCACCGTCAGCCAGTTGATTGGGTCCTTTGGCAGTATCAAGTCCCCAGAACTTGCGGTCCCGGGTCACATGCTTCCATTGCCCTTAGAATTAACTAAGAGAAGCTTTTGCAAAAGATAGGTTTCTTCCCACCAATGCCAGTGCCTTCCTTAACTCCACATGCAGAATCTTAAGTCTAACAAGGGCTCCGGGATTTTCATTTTTGCAGTAGTGCTCAGTTATTGCGGTGCGGGTGGTCTGAAAATCACACTTCGGGCAACAGTGTTCAAGATAAAGGCACCGGCATAGCTGAGTTCTGGTGAGAGCCGTTTCCCTGGTCCATGGTTGGCACCTGCTCCCTGTGTCCTCACAGAGTGAAGGGACAGGGAACTCTCTGGTGTCTCTCTTAGAAGGCACTAATCCTTTCACAAGGGCTCTACCTTCATGACTGAACCACCTCCCAAAGGGCCCGCCTACTAATGCCATCACTTCCAAGGAGGTAGGATTTCAGCATATGAATTTTGAGGGGACGCAAACATTCAGACTGTGGCCCTTGATATCTAAGATTTTTTTAAATCATAATTTCAAGTGGGTACAAAGGATGATGTAATTCTCTATATTTTGAATATTGACATTAAAGCAGAACTGTTACATAGCTTTGTATCCGGGGTGATCCACAATAACAGTGATTTGTTAACGACCACCATTTAAAAAGTATAAGAACCTTTAAAAAGTATAAGAACAAGCACATCTTTAGCATTTAGAAAAGTTGCATCTTTCCTTTCTGTCCAACGATTTGTATGTTTCCTCTTGTCAAAGAGAAGCTAGCTGGGCACTAGTTAAAGGCAACAAAGACAGATTTTATTTAGTGATAACTACTGCAGCAGGAAGGACAGGGCTCGCTCCTGGAGTTCAGCTTCTCCAAACAAAAGGCAGGAGACTTTCAGTGCTGGGGTGTGCCAAAGGACGGGCCCAGCCTGGGTGGGGTGGGGATGGTGTATCCATGGACTGGGGCATCCATGTTTCGTGATTGACACTGACCCGGAAGAGAAACCAGCTTCTGGGGTCTTTATGACAGGAGATAGTGGTGCGCGTTGGAGCTGGGTGCTCGACCCTCCCACAGGATCTGGAGCAAGGGCAGGTTCTCTGAATGTTTGCGTTTCAAAGAGATACTTCCAGGTGATAAGGATATAAGAAAAAGAGTAAGAACTTATTCTGTATTGAGTTATTGTTTCAGTCATGCATTTGATCAGAACAACACAGATATGTTAACTTTTGATAAACAAGAATCCTAAAATTAAAATTGTTTAAAATATACCTCTTAATGAGATGCATGGGGCTTTAAACGTTGCTTTTTTAATTAATTTTTGTGCCCTTCAATGAGTGTTACGTATTGCTAGATTGAAATTGCATTCCACATCGGTTCTTTATATTTTTATGGGTTTGAATATTTAAAAACCTGGTTCACAGTGCTTGGGGAAAGAGTTTGTCATAGGAGTGCCTCTCAGGTGTCTGTCCTCCGTTATCAGCGAAAAAATCACATCATGATCTATGGTTAAAAATTATTTTTAATGATTTATCAACTGACAGTTCTATTAGATCTTTCATAAATTTTGTTGAAAGTACAAGAACTGGAAACCTTGTGACATGAAATAAGAAACTCATTACCTAATTGTTGGAGTCCTGTCATACACCAGTATTTTCGGTTGTCCTTTGTTTTGTGCTCTGGAACTTTCTAGACTCCAGGACGATGTGGCAGTCAGATTCAGGAAGAGTGTGATGCACGTCTGTCTTATATAAGGGGAGCAAGGCCTATGTGAACGGCGAGCTGAGAAAGAGAATAGGTTTGACACCTTGACCTCCAGAATGTTCTCAAGATCAGTTTTAGGACAGAGGATTTGGGTAAGGGGAAGTTTTAGAAATGGATTCCCTTAGAATCATCTACACTGCTATACCCTTCAGAAAAGCTTTGTGTTGTGCTGCTGGCACACGTACCCCAGCTGAGAACCACTGGCCTAAAGGAGAAAGTGTAAGTTCCTCCCCGTGGCACCCCGGGGACCCCAGTCCCAGCCCGCTTTGCGTCTCTTCCCCCGAAGGACAGTCTTCTGCCCAACCACACACACAGTTTCCGTTCCGGCCGCCACAGGCTTTTCCTCGCTCCTAGAACAGTGACTGTCTGGGTCTGGCGTGGGAGTTAGACTGGAGAAGGAGGCGTCTAGCTTTTCGTGGCAAGTGGTTTGGGCAGGGGGCTAGCCACGGGGCATCAGACTCCTGGGATTGTTTGCTGTTTTTCCAAAAACGCTTCTTCCTTTTTCCCGCAAATACACCGTTAGCTGCTCCTGTGCACCCACCCCTCTGCTCCCCTTTCTCTGAGGCAGTGAGCTGCTGGGTTTGGGGGAGGGTATTCTGAGGGTATTCTAGAGTCACAGGCACAGAACACTCTCTTTTATAAAAGCCTTTTTAAAGTTCTCGGGCTGCTGTCTCTGCCTGAAATCCACCCCACCCACTTCGTCCACAGGAATTATGCTCAGTTTTCAAGTCCTGTTTCAGCTTTTACCTCCCTTCTAAAGACTTCCTTGCCTTTCTAAGACAAACTTCTTTTTCTTGATGCACCCACGTCCTTCGTTTGTACTCGTTGCATTTTATAAGCGCTTATCTTTGGGTTGGCTTTCCCAGGATGATGGATGTTCTTCCAGTGTACGTCCTGTGTACGTCCTGTGCCAAGGCCAGGGCTGACATATGGTAAGTGGGGGAGTGTCCGTGCTTGAAAAGGAGGAGGGAGAGATGGAAGATTCTCTGTCTTCCTCCCCCTCTGCCCCTCCCTCTACTTGCGAGTGTGTTCTCTCTCTCTCAAATAAATAAAATCTTTAAAAAATTATCTGCTGAGCAAAATTGATCAGCTTAAGGAAGCTGCAGATGAGGAAAGTTGTCTCGGTGAATTTTGGGTCAAGCCATCACCTGAAAATGATAGTACTGATCCTGTCAACTTCTGCTTGAGCTCCTTCCCCTGGCGCCTTCCCAGCCGTGGTGGTGAAGCCCTGTCCCATCAGCCTGACAGACAGGCCCTCCGTGTGGTCACCGCTGCTGGGTTCCTCCCCATCCCCTGACGGCCCTTCGCACGCACACTCCGTTCCAGCCAAGCCAGCCGACTCCCAGCTTCCCCTCTTGCTCCTCCGACCTGCGGCTCTTGGAATGATTCTCCGGTCCTCATGCCTCCTCACTGCTGAGCATTCTCCTCAGGAGGGGCCGCTGTTGGCAGGTGTCTCCCCGCCTCCCAGCCTTTCACTTCCAGGCAGGACCAGGCTCCCTTTCTGAGGCCTCTACCGTGCCTCCTCCTCATCCTATTGCTGTTCTGTAAGGATCACGCTGCTTTGTCATGTCTTCTCTCTCTCTTTCAGCCTAGCCTTTCCCTTTCCTGGGGGCGGGGACCTGGTCTAACTCTGTGTCGCCAGCCCCCTGCCCAAGGTGACTGTACAGCATGCGTTCACCAGGTGTGAATCAGAGCAGTACGCGCCAGTTCAATGTCCTTGTGTCTCTCCTGGGCGGCCGCGCTGTGCCGATGGCCTACTTCGGGTCCCAGTTTGTTCCTTCGTTTGTTTCAGGTCCTTTAAAATATCCTTTTGCAATTTTAGTCTCCAAAGGCCTTCTCACGGGAACGGGTCATTGCCAGGTCCATGGCAAACTGGAGTCTCTCGGCCCAGTCCGGACCACAGGTTTCTAGGGACGCCCAGAGAGCATGTCACTTCACTGCGCTTCTCAAGGTTCTCTTTCCCCTCCTCTGTTGATCAGAGTTGAGGGATTTAAGAGTCATTTTCTATTTGTCTGCCATTGCTGGACATTGTTTAGGTGCCAGAAATACAGAGATTTTAAAAAACACAGTTTCTGGGATGCCTGGGTGGCTCAGTAGGTTTGCCATCTGCCTTTGGCTCAGGTCATGATCCCAGAGTCCTAGAATGGTGTCCCGCATCGGCCCCCTGCTCTGCGGGGAGCCTTCTTCTCCCTGTGCCTGCTGCTCCTCCTGCTTTATGCTCTGTCTGACAAATAAGTAAAATCTTAAAAAAAAAGAAAAAAAGCACACAGTTTCTAGCCTGGAGGACCTCCTTGTTTAGTCAGGGAGACGTACAAGTACCTGGATGATTTGAATGTGGTGTAATTCTTCTTTGATAGAGGTAGGCACAGAGCGCCTTAGGAACGCCTTGAGTGTTTATGACCTTGGGGAAGAGATCATGTCAGGGATGCGTCCAGACGTGTGAGCTCGGAACTGACTCTAAAGGCACAGATGAAGGGAGGCTTGAAAAAGAATGATACTTTTTACTCCGATACCTACAGGTTCATATTTTTCTTCAAAATAAGATTCTTCGACAGTGTGTTTTCAAACAGGAACTGAATAAGGCATTGTTATAGAATTGCAATCCTCAGTGTATGTTTTGCCTTCTGTGGCTTCTAATTCCTGTACCTCAGATTCCGTAACCAGCCTGGCACTCAAGGCCACTTATGGTTTATTCTCAATTCTCCTTTCCAACTAGAACTGTTTAATATTGTAGATCAGGGGGTCAACCAGCCTTGGCCCACAGGTCAGATTCAGCCCCCTGGCTGTTCTTGTTATAGCCCTTAGCTCTGGTTTGTTTTTACATCTTTTTAAAGGATTGTAAAACCAACTAACCAACCAACCAACCAACCAACCAACCAAAGACTGTATAACAGAGACCATTTGTCCTGTCAAGCCAGCATATTTTCTACTCTTTCTAACTGCAGTGCCCCCAGTGGCTATACATGTATCGTATACCACGGGTTCCCTCCTCCCCCCCAACTCTGCTTCTGCTCTTCTTCCTTTTAAAAATGGGGTCATTCATCCATTCATTCACTTCCACATTCTACAGATTGGGCAGTTGTTATGAATGAGCCACCATTCTGAGTTTTGGGTTCTGGGATATAACAGTGAGAGACAGCACATGGAAACATAACATGTCAGTTCTGAGGAAAAACTAACACAGGGCAAGGGGAGAGAGGGATACTGGTTAAGGGTGTGGGGAGGGCTAGCTTTTCTAGAGTGGTCAAGGGAGGTCTCTCTGGTGAGGTGGCATTTGTGCTAAGTCCTGAGGAACAACCGTGAGGATACCTGGGAAACATCTCAAGCAGAGGGACTAATGTGCGGAAAAGCACAGAGGGACTGCACAGAAGTCTGTCTGTCTGGTGTGGAGCAAGAGTGTCAAATAAAAGGGAGGAAGAAGGATTAGACAGGGAGGGTGGGGCGAAGAACAAATCCTAGCGGGCTTCATAGGGCTTTGAAGGCTGAGTTTTTACTCTTAGTGAATTGGGAAGCTGTTAAATAGATTTGAGCAGAGGAATAACACGGTCAGATTGATGTTTTTTAAAATATCACTTTACTTCTGGGTAATGCTGGAGTACCCAGTTTGCCCCAGGATCACAGTGGCTTAACACAATGAAGGTTGATGTTCCTTCATGCTTTTGTGAGAGACTGTAAAGGGCTCTACCACAAAGCCGCTAGGCGTCCAGGCTGATGGAAGCTCTCCCGTCTCGTGTTGGTGCCATCTGGGACCTGCACCGTGCGGACTGCCTTGGCTGGGAGAGAACGGAGGCTGGGTAATGATGCGTGGGAGTCCTATCTTGCCTTGGCTCAGAAAAGAAATGTGTCTCCTCTGCTCAGACTTTCTTGGCTGGAACGTGGCTCATGGTAGCTGCAAGGGGATTGACAGCTGTGGTGGGGCCCGTGGGATGCATCTGTTGGGTGAGCACTGTGCTCTCTGCCCTGTCAGGAGACCAGTTAGAACCAGCACAGTACAAGAGAGGCGCTGTGGCTTAGCCCTGAGGGGTGGCCTTGGACGCGGGGGAGACTGGGTAGAGTCCGGTGGAGTAGAGACTGGGTAGAGACTGGGTAGAGTCTTTCCAAGGTGGTCCCAGTAAGATTCGTGGCGATCAGGGATACCTCCTCAGTTTCTTGCCTCCCCGCCATCTTGTTTCTTACACTAAATTCGATTTCTTTGAGCCTGGCTCATGTTTTCTCTCATTTTTCCACAGGGCCTATAAAATAGGTGTTGAATACATACTTACCGAGTACCAGAACAGTTTAGCCCCTTAAGTTAATTTTACAAAATCTACATTTAAAAAAAAATAGTTACTAATTGCTGTCAGGGAATAGTTTTACAAAATCTTCGATTTCTCGTTATAGAAATATGTGTATGAATGAGGTGTTAATGCCATGGGCTTCAAAATAGAAGGTTTAAAATAAGAGTACTTTGTGGCTGCTAGAGTCAGTGAAGAAACTGGAGTTTTTCACCCCGGTGGTACATTTTGTCAGTCTTTTTGTCTTTTACTATTTGTTTTCTCTATCATGGAAGAGTTTAAGGAAAATAAATCTATTAGGGGGACGCCTGGGTGGCTCAGTTGGTTAAGCGGCTGCCTTCGGCTCAGGTCATGATCCCAGAGTCCTGGGATCGAGTCCCACATTGGGCTCCTTGCTCAGCAGGGAGCCGGCTTCTCCCTCTGCCTCTGCCTGCCTCTCTATCTGCCTGTGCTCACTCTCGCTCTCTCTCTCTCTCTCTCTCTCTGACAAATAAATAAATAAAATCTTTAAAAAAAAATAAATCTATTAGGTTTATTCCGTGAGAAACTTGTATTTTTTTTTCCTTTTTTTAAGTGGGCTCTGTGCCTAGCTGGAGGCCAGTACGGGGCTTGAACTCATGACCCTGAGATCAAGACCTGAACTGAGATCAAGAGTTGGTTTTTTAACCAACTAAGCCACCCAGGTGCCCCAAAACTTATACTTCTTAGTCTCACCCTATAGTCTTTCACTGACAAACCTGTTTTTATAAAGAGCAAAAAGCTTAAATGTCCAATGAAGCAAAATGCCCAGTCCTTCTATCCTCTGTCATTAACATTATTCTGCCTCTTGTACGGGCCCTGGCTCCCTCAGGAAAATTAATTTAGGGTTGCATTTGTTTACACTCTATATTCTTAGTAACTGTTGGGTTATTTAGTTACTTTGAAAGATTATTAAAAATAAGGGGTGGAAAGACTTTTCTGATAACATTGGTGATGAGGTCCAATTATTTAAACTCCCAGGAAATTCACTTGCCTCTAGTGGCCATTCTTTGGCCATTCCGTAGCAGGTTCCAGGAATACACAGATGTCAGTGCGAGGCCTAGAACTCAGTATTGCTGGGCAGCTGGAGGCTCCATGCGTAGAAGCAGGTGCTGATGCACTTGGCGGTTGGGGCAGATGGCCCGCTGGTGGACGAGCCCGTCTGAAGAAACAGATGAGTCCAGGATGACTTGGATGTGTCTCAGTGTTGAAACAGGAGTTGGAACGTGCCTTGCCAAGAAGAGAGGAGAGAGCATTTTGCTGAGAAAAGACACCTAGTGACACCAGGAAATGATGAAAAGTTGGGGTATATGGAGCGTAGGGTGGGGCTACAATTATATTTGAGACTAGAGGAGTAGCTAGGAGCCAGCTCATGGACGTCCAGAAGTACTGTACCAAGGGATTTCCCAAGCATATGAAAAGGTTTTTTTCTAGAAGGGATTACATGGCAAATTGATTAGGAAGAGAAATAAGACTGCCTGGTAGAAGGTGGCCTGTGTACTCTATCAGTTGGTCACATTACAAGTCAGCTTCAATTTGTTGAAGCTTATGGCGGGTAAGGCATTTGCTGATTGTTCTACACATGATCTCATTTAAATTCTGGAAATGACATTGTATGGTAGACGACATTTTTCACATTTCACACATGCGGTCAGGTTGCCTCGTCCCCCAGCAGTGAACAGGAAGCAGGGGCGAGTGCTCTTCCTCCTTACCGGCGGCTCCGGGCTGGCTGACAATGGCACGTTAAACCTTCGACAGCCACGATCTCATCTGGACCTGTCCCTGGACACAGAGACCACCCGTTTCTCCCAGGACGCTGCTCCCTGGACGTGTGAATTGCCCGCCCTGTCCCTGCTCTCTTGCTGGTCCGTGGTTGAAAGTCTTCCACACCCCTCGGTCAGCTAGGAGAGAAGACATTTGGGCAGCTGGTATAGCCAAATTGCCCCCAAACCCGGCTTTCTTGAGGAGACAAATATGAGTGAATAGAAAGGAAGGGTTTGTTCCACCATATTCTTACTTGTCTTTGCTCCTGTGGAGTGTCCAGCCAGCGCGCACCCATCATCTCTGTCAGAGCCTGTGAGGAGGGGGACACGGTGAAGTAGGAGCTGTGTGATGTGCGGGGAGAGGGCAACCAAGGCACTGGGGCTGGCTTTTACTCTTGTCACTCACTCGAGGAACCCCACCATATCCCAGAACCTCCCTGGGGCTCAGTCTTTCCATCCACATGATGGGCAAATTCAGGAGGGCTATCCAGCCATGAAAGTTCTATTATCTTCTGTTTCTCCACCACAGAAAAGAGTTCACAGTGTATGCGAGGGAAGAGAAAAATGTGAAGGATGCTTACCTGTCAGTGGGGGCTTCTGATTTTGTCGTATGTCACGAGTGGTTGGAGGTAGCAACCTGGCTACAGAGTTTACTGGAAGCTGCATTTGCAGGGCACACACTTAGTTACAGTTCAGTGGAAATCATACTTTCCTAAAGTCACTTTTTACCCATATGACTATGGGGTGAAGAAAATGTCAGCCATCTGCGTTATACAACATGAATTCTGCATAGAGTGACTTGGAGCTGCTGGGAAATGCGAGGTTGGGAGGGGTTGCTCTCCTGGCATGGTCACTGACGCCATGTTTGATGCCCGTGGCACTTTTCAAAATAACCAGAGACACACAGTAACTGATTTTTAAGAAATAATAGTGAAGATTTTGTCCTGGGACTCTGTTTTTATTTTATTTATTTGAATTAACACAACATCCTTTGACTCCTGCATCCATAACAAAATGACTATCACATATCAGAATTCAATAAATACTTGGTAGGTAAAGAAAGGAATACGACATTATTTTAGAAAATTTGGGAAGTTGAGAACAAAATTGCTAATAATCCCAACATGTTAACATTAAATCAGTAATGTGTGTATGTGTGTGTTCAACTGTACACACAGGGTTAGCTTGGACTTTAATATAAGCATGGCATACACCATTTTATGATTTCTGATTCCTAAAATTTAACATTCTATGATAAGCACTTTCCAAATTGCTGTCCTGGTTTCATAATTCTGATTTTATTTTATATATTTTTTAAAGATTTTATTTATTTACTTGACAGAGAGATCACAAGTAGGCAGAGAGTCAGGCAGAGAGAAAGGGGGAAGCAGGCTCCCTGCTGAGCAGAGAGCCCGATGCGGGACTCGATCCCAGGACCCTGAGATCATGACCTGAGCCAAAGGCAGCAGCTTAATCCACTGAGCCACCCAGGCGCCCATAATTCTAATGATGGCATTAGTTGTATCTAGTAATTTATCATAAGTTAGTTACCATTTCTTTTATTATCAGGCAATTAGATTGCTTTTGAGTTTTTATTTTATAGTCTTCTTCCAGTTAAAATCTTCATACCTATACTATTTTCTTCTTTTTAATTATTTCCTCATAATAAATTATCAGCACTGGTCATTGTGGTTGTAAAAATGACTGCTCCTTTTTTCACTGTAACCAGTACTCTGTTTGAACACTGGTTTCCTCCTATCACCACCTACTTTTGCATATTAGCTTAGCATTTAAAAAAAAAAATCTGTATTTTCTAATTTAATAGCTCCTCTGGTCCCTCATGTTGCTGTTTTCCTCAGCGAAGGAAAGCTAATATCACATAAGCCTGTTCGCCGGTTCAAGTCGTCTGCTAACCTTCCACTTTGGTTCTCTCTGCCTCTCTACTGTCTCACGAAATACGCCGTCTCTGATAGCACTGGGCGGGCTTGTCTCACTGGTCCAGTCCCTTTTTGTGTTGCAGCTGTCTGTGGAAGCACGGAAGGAGATGACCGAGAAGGCTGTTCAGACAGTCAAACATTTTATTGAGAAGCCACGGAAAAGAAATTCAGAAGACGACACGCAGGAAGCCAGTGACTCTAAACTGACCTATGCGGATGCCCTGAGTCATCTGGAGAAATCGCTCGCACACCTGGAAACCCTCACCCACAGCTTCCTTGTTTCTCTGAAGACTAGTGAGCAGGTAATGAAGTCAAACTTGGTCCCCGTGCTCGCTCGCTCGCTCAGAGAACCTAAGCACAGGCTTTCATTTCTCCTTTCAGGCTGTGTTAGTGGTTTTGCTAGGGTTTGCGGCCTTGCAGATGTCTTTGAAGATGGTCCTCAACCCTTTGTCTTTTAGCTTCTTCGGTCTGTCTTGTTTTGTCTTGTTCTATCAGTTTTTAGTTCTTTGGAAAGGATTTGAGGCCACTTACGGGGATTTAGTCTCTGGCAGGGAGGAGGTGGGAGGGGTGAGGGGGGTAGTCCCTGGAGTTGAACCCAGGGTGGGTGCCTGGGGGAGGGAGCAGTCACTGAAGCTGAGGAACCGTCAGGACGGCGGTTTGCAAGCCCGACGAGCTGGTAGGCGTTTTGCTCTCTCAACTGAAAAAGGATAGATTTTTTTTTCTCCCTCATTTTCAGAAAAATTCAGAAAGAGCCATCCATGCCTGCTTCAACAGGTTTCTTTTAGTTATATGCACTCGTCTTTTTTTTTTTTTCTTAATTTCTTGTTTTCAATGTCATTTTATTATTGATAAGAAGTTTTTTGGCTAGTAAAATTTTTCCTACTTGGTTTCCAGTTGCAACTCTCGTGGTGTCTCAGAAAATGCTCTCAGGAGAGTGGGGAGCCACTGCCCATGAGTGGACAGGAGGCCCAGTGTGTTAGAACAGCTCAGGGAAACCCTCTGTAGCTTTTGTAGCTTTTCCTCTGTACCGTCGCAGCCAAGAGAGTTTTAGCTCTTCTTTCCCATAACTGAGAAGTTGACAGATCCATCCGTAAGTGGTTTCATATAAGTGTAAACAATGTTTAGATGTCTAAGTAATTTTGCATTTGCCCCTTTAATGTGGATGGTAAATGAAACCATAAGTGGTCACTAATCTCCCTTTTCTTTTTCTCAAACCATACATATTGATTGAATTGTATTCTTGGCTTATAAAGAACTATTCCTGATAGAAAGATGGGTCAGTGGAGAGCAGTTCAGATAATGAACAAATGGAAGGCTTCAAAATTTGTATGAGACTCATAAATGCCAAGCCCTCATGGAAAAGATGATGGGAAGAATTCAAAAGTTTGATAGCAGTTTTATTTCATTTTGTGTTTTTCAGTGCTATTAGCCAGTCTAATGAATCACATTAGATGATGTACAAGCAGTAGAAAAGGCTTTGCAGGGAACAGATTGGCTTTACCAACCCGGATTTTATCCTACTGACATGTACGGTGCTATAATCCGTAATTATGAGAACTATGGTAAAATTGGAATTCTTCAAGTAAACGTGATTATACTTACTAGTATAAAATATTAAATACTTATTTTTTTAATTAAATATACTGTGCTCAAATCTGGAGAGTTGTCATTCCTGTCCTTGGAACGAGTATTGTCTTTGAGTGACTAGAATAATGGATATGAGGCCAAGGGAATCATTAACGGAAACAGCCGTTTGTTTCAACTAGGCTGTGATTTAAAGCTACCAGTGGCTGCTTGCAAATGCCCTTCAGTCAGACCACGGATGGTCCAAGACAGCAGACTCCTGTGGACCTGTTGTACTTTTATTTGGGCGCTTTTCGTAGCAAACACTGGAGATCACTTTCAGCCTCATACATTTGTCCCTTTTACAGTCAGACCTTAATTTTAACCTCTTTCGTTATACACCAGTGAAAGAAGATTCCCCTGGACCCTAGGTTTAGTGCAGTCTTAACTAGAGGCCTTTATCCCATGTAGGCTCAGGTCCCTCCTGCTCAGGACGGACACGAACAGGTGCTCTGTTGAATGCACGGGTACCTTCTTCTGTTAGAAGTTTCACAGCAGAGAGAAGAGTAAAACGAAATGTCCTGTGCCCAACTCCCAGCCTCACCAAGGATCAGAATTGACTTCTCTTCTGCATATTTCCACCTACCCTCACCCCGCCCCCCATGGATTATTTTAAAGAAAATCCCGCTTATTGTTTTACTTTAATCCATAAATACTTGCACATCTTTTTCTTGAGGATATGTGGAAACACACCACATAAAAAAAATTAATGGCAATTCTTTTTTTTTTTTTTTTTTTAAGATTTTATATATTTGTATGACAGAGACACAGCAAGAGAGGGAACACAAGCAGGGGAAGTGGGAGAGGGAGAAGCAGGCCTCCCGCCGAGCTGGGAGCCCAATGCGGGGCTCGATCCCAGGACCCTGGGATCAGGACCTGAGCTGAAGGCAGACGCCTAACAACTGAGCCACCCAGGCACCCCAACAGCAATTCTTTAATGCCATCAGCTATTCAGCTAAATGTTTGGATTTTACACGGTGGGTCTGAAAGACTAGAGAGCGTCTTCAGGATAACTTGAGAAACTACACATACCCTGGAAAGCATTTTTAACACTGAGTGACCGTCAGTGTTTGGTGTGATGAAAGCCAGTAGCTTGTGGCCTGTTTTCGCACATTATTTGTTGTCACATTCGTTCTTACAGACATTATCAGAGGAGTGGGCGGTGTGGCCCAGGGGCAGAGAGATGGAGTCTTTCGGATTCTGACCCCCATTCCCCGAATCACTGGCTGTGTGACTTTGGGCATGTTACCGTACATCTTTGGTTTCCAGTTTACTTTTCAGTAAAATGGAGCTAATTAAAACTCCTCGCAGGGTTATTAGGAGCGTTCAACCAGGTGACACACGTGTACCACCTGGGCTTGCGCAGCAGGCGCTCGTGGGTCTGAGCTGTCATGTGGTTGTAGCCTGGTCACAAAGACAGAGAAACTAATACTTCATAAGCTTTACTTTGGACCTGACATTGTGCTGGAGGCCTGACTTCTGTATTCTCTCATTTAATGTTCACGACACCCCTAGTCGCAAGAATCTCTGTCCTCACCCTCATTCTGCAGCCACGGAAGGCCCACAGACTACGGACTACACTACAGGCTGAAGCAAGGATCTGTCCTCAAGCCTGGTGTCCCTGGAGCCCAGGCTCTTACTAACCACTGCCTGTTCTTCAGTGCGGGTTGGAGAATCTTCTAAACGTGGCTTTTACTGTGTGATGTAGACCCACTGGGTTCCTGTTTGATTCTCAGGCGTCGCATGCCGTGTCTTTGCAGGAAGTGCTGCGCAAGTATGGCGACCTCTATGACCTGTCCCGGTCAGAGAGAGAGAAAGTTCATGACCAAGCTGTGGCCATGTGTCTAGACGGCCTCCCTCTCAGAATGATTGAGCAGCTGCTGCAGGTGGCCGTGGGCCCTCTGGACATCTCGCCCAAGGATGTGGTGCAGAGCGCAGTAGGGAAGATCGTGTCCACGTTGAGGTAAGCTACAGGGGTGATGGTTTGCCAGGAGTAGCGCTCATTTCACAGTAACGAAGAAGAAATTCCATGTGTGTAGAAGCATTTTATAAACAATGAAGTACTTTATAAAAGCGAGAGATGATCGTGAGATCTCTCAGACTCTTGGGTCTTAAGAGATCTTGAGAATGGAGAACCATGAAAATGCTTCCCCACTGGCATTGCGTGTAATGTGTCCTAAAATGAACTCCTGTCTGGCCCCACTTCTCCTCCAGCCCCAGCTAATTCTTGAAATAGGGAAAGGCCAACATGGCCCGTGCAGGAAGTAGCAGAATGTCAGGCCATCTTGGGAACCCAGTTGGATGTTGGCCTCTTGCCTTTTCTACTTCCCCTGCTTTTGTAGAGGCTGCAAAATGGTTCCCAGAAGCACCCCCTGAGGTAGACAAGGCAAGGCTCACCACAGCCTGAAGGAGTTAGACATCTGCTAAGTGTCTCCGAGTTTTATTTACCTGCAGTTAATGGCATGAAACCAGCAGTTGCGAAGCTCTGGCTGTGTCCGTGTGCCCGTGACTTCCTGGGAACGCATCCGGGAGGGCTGGGGAAGAGGGGAAAGTTAAACTCGGAAGAGAATGAGGCATGAGGTGCTTTCCATGAATAATGCAATTAGGCTGAAAGATTCGGTTGTGTTAATGTATTCTCCTTTTAAGCCTTCTTTGTAATTCTGCATTGCTCTTGAGGAACTTTTTGATTAAATGCATGTCAGTTTTCCACAGCCAAACTGAAATCAAATGAGCCTTTATCAGTTTAATTACCTCAGCCTCATACAGTTTTCACCTTAATGATCTGCGCTATCTGGTAATTTGAGAGAGAGAGAGAGAGAGAGAGAGAGAGAGAGAGAGAAAGAGACTGAAAAATAAAATATCATAACATTTTTTAAGAAATAAAAATTGTCAAATTAATAAAGCTTTGTTCTATTATTAGCTTATTGTGTTTTGGTGGTGGCGGTGACTGTGAGAGGCCCCTGCTCGCCTCCCTCGGGCGACGACAGACACTGGGTGGCCGTATTTTGCATCTTTTGATCCATAGCTATCTTCTGATTGTTTCTTAAATCAAGATTTAGATGAGCCTTCCAAAAACAAACATTTTGAAAACTTAGTGCTTTGACGAATTTAGTTTATTTCCTAAAAAATTACACATTGTCATGAATAATTAAAATATGATATGATATTTTTACAGTCATAAAATCCTGACATAAATTATACTTCTCTCTCTTTCCCTGTGCCCAGTTCCATTTGTAAAGACAGCTCTTCTCTTATAAATGTTACGCTGAGCACACAGAAGACGTTCAATAAATGTGAATTAAATCTTTCTGCAGTGGGAGCCAAGGGAGCTTCAGGACTTCAGCCACCTCCTTTTCAAAGGAAAAGAAATTGCTATTGATGGCATCCATAACATTTACCTTCTAGAAAGTTAGTACAATTGAGTAGGCCTAGAACAACAAAGGCACGTAACGAACTGAATCCAGCAGTTGATTTCAATCCTATCACTTAAATTATTCACTAAAACTTATTTTCTTCTCTTGCTTTTTCAAAATTCAGTGGCATCCTAGACATACACATTTGTAAAATGGGCATGATAATAGTACCTCTCTCATAGACTGCTGGGCCCTAAATAGTAGAATGTATGGAAAGCACTTGCACCTGGTAAGTACCGCGTAAATACTAGGGTGTTTTTTTTTTTTTAAGTCCATCTGGAGAATTTAGATGATGATATATTTAATGCTTCAAAATAGCTTTGACTGTCCATTGAGTGTTTTGTAAATGACAGGAGGCAAGTAATTTTATTTTCTTGCTAGGAAAGGGAGCACGTATTAGACCAGGAGCTCCTCAAGGGCAGAACACATTTCATTTCTGTATCTTCAGCACTTGCAGACCCCATACACCTGGCGTGGCTAGGAGCCAGCCGCATCCTCTGCTGGAATCCAGCTGGGAGCCTCTGGGTGTGAGCGCCACGCTGCTCCCCGAGGCCAAGCCCTCTTCTGAATCAGTTCTGTCTCTCTCCCTTCACAGTGGACACAGTGCTGACCTCGATGGCTCGGGGGACCCCCTCCAGGTCCTGGAAGGTGTTGTGGCAGCCGTCCATGCCAGTGTGGACAAGGGGTAAGCCTAGCTCCGCGTGTGTATGTCACCTCATGGCACCCCTCAGAATCTCAGAACTGCTTTGAATACCACTGTTCATGACACCGACAAGAACAAGCAACCTTTCTAGGCAGTTTTGAAGGAAGAGCTGAGGACTTTCTGCCTGAGGAGTGCGTCTGGAGTCATTGTTTCTCCAGCTGTCCTCTTACCCCGTCAGCTCTAGCGGGACACTCCCTTCTCCCCAGATCCTTGTTTGCTGGGGAGAGCATGGTCTCCGCCCACCTTCTTCCGCATGCAGTTGGGAGGGGGAACTGCTTTGAGCTGCCTGGGAGAGAAGGGATTCACATCTCTAGGAGGTTAGCGGGACTGATGAAGGAAACTTTCTGAAGTATATGTATTATTATTATTTTTTGAAAGCTTTATATCCGTTAGGTCTGCCTTGCCCCAGGAATATGACTATACAGGCTTTATAAGTCTAGAAAGGTGTGTGTCTCTAATGCCATTTTAGAGACACACACTCTCTAAAGTGACAGAGAGAGAGATCACAAGTAGGCAGAGAGGCAGGCAGAGAGAGAGGGAGAAGCAGGCTCCCCGCCGAGCAGAGACCCTGATGTGGGGCTCGATCCCAGGACCCTGAGATCATGACCTGAGCCGAAGGCAGAGGCTTAACCCTCTGAGCCACCCAGGCGCCCCTCTAATGCCATTTTTTAAAGCTTAAATTCAATTAATTAACATACAATATATTATTTGTTTCAGGGGTGCAGGTCTGTGATTCATAAGTCTTACACAATACCCAGTACTCACCACAACACATACCTTCCCAATGCCCATCACCCAGCTGCCCCATATCCCCACCCCTCTCCTCTCCAGCAACCCTCAGTTTGTTTCCTAAGATTAAGAGTCTCTTATGGGTTGTCTCCCTCTGGTTTTGTCTTGTTTCATTTCTTCCTCTCTTCCCCTAAAATCCTCTGCCTTGTTTCTTAAATTCTGCATATCACTGAGATCATATGATAATTGTCTTTCTCTGATTGGCTCATTTCAGTTAGCATAATGCCCTCTAGTTCCATCCACTAGATCCAAAGATGTGGATCTTTGCAAATGGCAAGATTTCATTTTTGTTGGCTGCATAATATTCCATTGTATATATTCTACCACATCTTCTTTATCCATTCATCTGTTGATGGACATCTGGGTTCTTTCCATAGTTTGGCTGTTGTGGTCTAATGCCATTTTTAGAAAGAATTTTTCATTCAGGTGCAGTAATAGTGACAGGAAGAACAGCAACCACAAGTTGTGGTTACGTATTTGCCAAAGTTTATGACATCTTTCATGTGTCTGATATCCATGTTGTCCCTGTAAGGCCTCACCCCAATTTTCTTATTTTATTGTATTTTTTTCAAATAATCTCTGCATCCAATGTAGGACTTGAATTCATGAGCCCAAGATGAAGAGTCACCTCTACCAACTGAGCCAGCCAGACACCCCTGTTTTCTTTTTTTAATAGGAAATATGATACAATAATAACGAAGAAATATTTGCGGAAACACTTCATAGTTCATTCAGTAATGTACTTGTTTTCATTTGCATATTACCTTTCATTATGGTGCAAGCACACGTTTTTATATAGCTTCAACCAAAATTCATATTCTTCTTTTATTTATTTGCTACTGTAATTCTTCCCATTTGTTTTTGTAGATTTCCTCGTGATTATTTCTTTTCTTTTTTTTTTTTTTAAAGATTTTATTTATTTATTTGACAGAGAGAGATCACAAGTAGGCAGAGAGGCAGGCAGAGAGAGAGAGGGAAGCAGGCTCCCTGCTGAGCAGACAGCCCTATGCGGGGCTCGATCCCAGGACCCTAGGATTATGACCTGAGCCGAAGGCAGAGGCTTTAACCCACTGAGCCACCCAGGCACCCCCCATCGTGATTATTTCTGATGGTTGCGTGTGTTGTTGCCATTTTCCAGGAGGCCTTGCCCCAGGTCATAGGCCGGGGGAATGGAACCAGGATCCTGGCCAGGCTCTGAGTCCTAATTTAGCCACTCAGATGCCTGTACAGGGCATTTCCATGTTTTGCTTCGTGCCTGAGGCTTGAGTGGAGGAAAAGAGGATAAGCCGTATAGGTGAATCTGGGAAAGCATTGCAGTCAGCCCTCTACGCACTCAGCCTCCTCTGTTGTTCTAAACTCCTTGGCTTTGGGGTCTCGAAGTATAACGAAGCTGTTTTACACCTCTTATTTGAAAGTGGAATGAAATGATCTCTGTGCTCACTGTGTGTCATACCCCTGTGCTGCCTCACAAGGAGTTAGATATGGGGAGGAAATAGCGTCGCCCCTGAGACGCTCAGAGGCTCACATGGAGATGAGCCTTCCTGGAGCCCTAGTTGCCATAGGACCGGGGGCGAGTTCTATACAGGGAGCAAGGTGGACGGGGCGGTTTATTCGGTCTGGGGATGTCAGGGCAGGATACCCAAGGGGTGACATTGGTCCTGGTCCATGAAATGGGAGTCAGTGAGGAGCAGGAGCTGGGGAATGGTACCCCAGGCGGAGGAGGCAGCCTGCGCCCTATGCGTGCAGCAGGGAGGGAGCAGGTGGAGATGCTGCATGGGAAACCCTCAGCCCCGCTCCAGCAGTGCGTCCGGCATCTCTGTTCTGGTCCAGCCTCTGCCTCGCCCGGTGACTGCTGTCCAGCCACGGGATGACACGATCTGAACTGGCAGTAAGCCCCCTCCAGTGGGGACATGGCTAAAAGATTAGAAGGCAGTATTCTTCTTAGTGAATTTCCAGCCAGAAAACATAGGGGAATCCAACTTGGGTTTCTCACATACAGACTCCTTTTTTTTAAAAGCTTTGATTTCCAAAAAGGAAGACATTGGGAAATGGAGAAACAGAGCAAGATCTTACTTTATTTTTATTCCAGAGACACAGCATGACAAAGTCTTCTTAACAGGAAGACTTCAGTGAACATTTCTTTTTTTTTTTGCTTAAAAAAAAAAAAAAAATGAAGGAAGAAAAGTGAAGTCATAACTTTCATTTCTGGCAACTGTATTTTGAATCCACACAGTTAAGCCTAAATCCTTCGCTTCGCTTTCTCTTCCCAAAACTCTGCCTGGCAGATCTCATAGGGGAGTCACTTTCCTTTCCGGGTAGCTCCCTCTCGGGGAGGGTTAGGGTTACCGAGGGTAACCCTCTTGGTCACTCATTACGTGGCCCGATATGGCCGCCTCACGCCCAGGAGGCCAGCCAGACCTGTGTGTCCCCCTCGCCCTCAGGCCATACCCTGCCTCCCTCAGTCCTCGCCCTGAAACTTGACCATGCACTGCCCTCTCTGGCATGTGTTTGGCGAGTGAACCCCCTCTGTTCATGCGCGCTCTCCGTTCTCACGCAGTCACGTGCTCTGAGGCCAGGCCCACACCAACCCACAGCGCTCCTGGCAGGTAGACTGCACGGAAAAGTCAGAATTTGCATGTGTGTATTCATGGCTATCGCCAAGTGTTTGGTTTTGTGGCTAATTTTTAGACAATTTATATCATCATCAGCATGTCCTCCTTTAACCTTTTATATGGATACAAGTCTGATTCGCGTTTGAACTACAGCTTCTGCTTCATTCACAAAGCCCTGTGTCCCTCCTCTTCCGCCTGTGCTAAACGTTGGCCTCATGCAACCATGGCACCCGGACAGGCCGCCAGGGGCGTGTCTGGACAGACAGACTTCCTTTCCAGCGGAACCAATTCTTGCCTCTGGACATCAGGGCTAAGTATTGTAAGGATTTGAAATAGTGTCAAAAAATCTTTTGTAGCATCTACAATTAAAGATGAGATTAAGGTAATTAATTATTGAGAGGCTCAGGCACATACATTGAATTTTATATAAGTGTATTTTCACTCATGTTTTATGTATGTCTGTAACATATTTTAAGAATATAAATTTCCTGGTTGGGTTAAGAATTAGTTGATTAGATTGCTTAAGAAAAATGGGCTTATAAACATTACTAGCTAAAACAATTTTTCTAGAACAATATATTTGTTAAACCTAGAGCTAAGAAAAGATCATCATGCATTTAAAAACAAAAAAGTAATGAACGTCGATGACTCAGTGCTGAGATCTTCAAAGTGGCTTTTCGGGAACCCACTTAATCCTCACAACAATCCCGTTATAGTGTTGTTATTGCCCCCATTTCAGATTAGGACATGATGCTCAGACAGGTTTGGTCGTGTGTCCGGGCTCACCCAGGTAAGGACTTGCTCAGAAGTTCCTCTCACCTCTCATTGAAGAGCCTGCAACGGACAGGACTTCTCAGACGCCACTGTGTGCAGGAATTGCCTGGGGGTCTTCTTAAGACACAGATTTTACTTGAGTAGGTCTGGGTAGGGCCTGAAATTCTACCTGTGTAACCAGCCCCCAAGTGCTGCTTTGTCCTCGGACCGAACTTGAAGGAGCAAGGTCTTGGCATCACTTTCCCCCCTTTCCCCGCCTTTTACATCTCCTTCCCTCTGCCAGGGCCTCTTTTCCTCTTCTACCCCTGCATACCCCACTCCTCTACCTTTAGACAGCTTCTTAACAAGAATGAGCAACCCGTGTGAACCAGGACATTAGTGATTCTCAAAAGGATGTGCAGAAATAAATCCACTCAGAGAACAGACAATTAATGCAGAATTCCTCTGTGCAACTATTCAAAAAGGAAGAAAGATTTCCTTCAAAACTATTGAGTATTTTGGAAGTTGTTGTTTGTTTTTGTAAATTGCTACTTAATCACAGTCCGGCTTCAGTTGTCTGAAGGCTTCCTGGATATTGAACAGCGTCAGATCTTTCAGACTTCATTGAGCTCTTTGGTATTACCTGGGGATTTCACAGTATTTTTAGAGCTTGGAAAATAAAAGAAAAAAAAAAAAAGGAAAGAAAGCCCACCAAAGTAAATTGAATCTGATTTCTTCTTAGTCTTCATGCTCTGTGGGGCAAAATAAATCATCAGCTGTCGCCTAGGTACCCACAGTGCACGAGCATTGTGTGCTGTCGTCCTGAGCCCTGCTGATAGCCATGGTCACCAGTGAGGCTGACGGGTCCACTGTCCTGCGGTATTTCTCAGGGCCACCTCAGGCCATACTGAGGACTTCATAGCTGTCATTTTTGCCTCATTTTAGCAAGATGTGCCCAGGCTTTTACTGATAAACGAACCTCAGGAAGAGATTCTGGGTTGGCATACATTTGGGAACAGCCACGAAAGGGTGGTTATTCATGTTTGCCAAAAAGTTCAGACTTGAGATTGGAGTTGTGTGTACATCAAAATTATTTCCTTTGTAGGAATTTTTCTTTTGATAGAATTTGATCATGTTAATTATTTGTAGGAAGTCACACTTTTTCCACTATGGCAAGGCTATTAGCATGTTATGAGTTCATTTATTTGCAGTTCTCTTATTCCTGGCTGAGCGCCAATAATGGAAGCTGTTACACTGGGGAGGGTCTCCTCCACGCAGCTCCGAATGCAGTGAGGCAAGTGTGTGCGGCATGTGGATCAATGACCCGAGTTGTGGGGTCTACGTAGAACAAGAATATTGGGGTCTCTCACTGTTCACTCACTTAGGTTTACTTGCTTCCCCTCCTCGCTCCCTTCTTCATCTCGCCTAGCCTTTTACACATCAGGGTTTGCACACGTATTTCCCGCAGAGGCCAGGCAGGTGACGTGAATGAGCGAGGTGGGCAGGGCTTACAGAGAAGAAGGAGGGGGTGGAGGGTGAGTGGAATGAGCGCTCACGTGGACCTTGTCTATAGGAAATAGCGGCCAGTGGCTAGTGTGTCCTTTTCATCCAGCTTTCCAGGGGGACCTGGTGGTTAAGGGAGTAGATGCAAAGAGATTTCATCACAAGGAAAAACATTTCTTTTTTAATCTAAATGAGCTGACGGATGTTAACTAAAGTTACTCTGGAATCCTTTCACCGTACATGTATGTCAAATCATGATGCTCTACCCCATCAGTTTATACAGTGCCATATGTCAGTTCCATCTCAGTAAAACTGGGGGAGGAGATAGAGGAGCTGGAAAAATCTTGATTTCCTGTAAAAATTTTAAATTTTGAAACATTGGCATATACCATACAAACCAACACAAAACTTCGGCTGCCAGTTTGTAACTTCCATATAGAAGATATGACTAAGTGACCTTCTGTTCCCTTCAGGCATTCAAATTCTATGACATTTATGTTTATACGAAATCACAGTGGTCTGTGTTTTTTTGTTGGAATGCAGTCTTTTCCTTCCCCCATTCCCAAATAAGAATAATAATTTTATTTGTGTAGTGTGTCATGATTATATAAAGTGCTTTTGTATTGACCATCTTTTTTAGTGAACCTTAACAATGTAAGTTCAAGGTTGAGTTATCTTTGTAGGAATATGCCACACAGAATCTGAAAATTCTTTTACCAAGGATTAGATTATTAATATTCTCACAATCTGTCTTTTTACTTTGATTCAGTAAGTGCTTTTGTTTGGCTGACATTTCTCTTCTATTCCTTTTGTGAATATCCTCTTGTTCTATAGAACACCACTTTTCTTATTCAATGAGCGTATTTTTGTTGTTATTGCTGCCTCTGGTCTTCTCTGCTAATAGAGCTATTTCAGAGGACTCCTTATCTTTTGGGCCAAAACCGATTGTGTGAATGTGTGTTTCCTTTAGTGGTTAATTTTTTAAAAACAGTGTAGTAAGTTACTCTGTGCAGTATAATAACCTCCTCCCCAGAAAAACCTCATTATAGAGAAAAAGGTGGAAAATGGCTATTTGCAGTGAAACTGTGAGTGATTTTTTTTCTTTTATCTGTTCTATAACTTTATCTGTTTAAAAACATTTATATAACTTTTATAATAAAGTAATAATGTTCTCTTTTTATTCCTAAGCTCATTAAATCCTCTCCTTGCCTTCATAAAATACTATATAAATGGAATCATTTTCCTTCTTCCTGTTCTGTTTTTTCACATTATGAAAGTCATAATTGGTTATCTCTCACCTATTTACTTCAAAAATTTCAAACCCACAGGAAAGTTGCAAGCATAGGAAAAAGAATACCTGTATACTCTTCCCCTTGATTTGTCAGTTTGTTGCCATTTTATCAAATTTCTGCTCTTTCTCTGTCTCCATATATGTGTGCAGGTATATTTGATGAGTCATGAAAGTGACTATGGATTTTATTTATTTATTTATTTATTTATTAAAAAATATTTTATTTATTTATTTGACAGAGATCACAAGTAGGCAGAGAGGCAGGCAGAGAGAGAGAGGGGGAAGCAGGCTCCTCACTGGGCAGAGAGCCCGATGCGGGGCTCGATCCCAGGACCCTGGGATCATGACCTGAGCCAAAAGCAGAGGCTTTAACCCACTGAGCCACCCAGGTGCCCCATGACTATGGATTTTAAAAACTCAGACTGAAATGAAAATTTTAGCCATTTTGCAGTGAAAATCTTTAGGAGATGGTATCTAGGTAATGTCCTTGAGTGACTTTTCCCACAGACCCGCCTTTCACTTCTGTGTCATCTTACTGAACACCAGTATTCACGAGGCTATCAGTGAGGCTTGCCTAAAACAAGGTGCTTCCAAAACACAACACTTCTGTTCTAGGAATGAGTTTTCCTAATTTTATTATGTGTTTAAAACGATCAACCCAAAGTTACAGCAGATTTCCCCAAAATGTCAAGTATTACCAACCGCATAATAAATTCTAATGTAAATGAAATCTAACTCAATATAATGACTTGGAAAAATAATAACAACCTTTCTATATCTCATCAGTATATGAATAATTGTAATCTCCGCCACCGTGTTCTGGAACGTGCTCCCGTTTGGTTTGGTAGCACTGCGTAGTAATTGATGAGGCATTAAGATCGTCCGGGTTCAAATACTGGCTCCACTCCTTATTTGGTGACCTTGGACATTAAACCTCTCTGTGGTTGCTTCCTCATCTGCAGACTGGAGATGATAACAGAATGCTCGAAAGAGAGTAATGATGAAGTGTAGAATTCATAGCTCCTTGTAACTCCATAAATCACTGTTTTCATTCTTGTTCACCATAGTCAGGTCTTGGGTAATTGTACTTCCAGCCGCAATCTTCGTGACTCCAGCTTCTTCTTGTGGCTCATCCTACCTGCTCCGCATTAGGCACGAGGGTGGCAGGGTCAAAAAAATCAGCTTCATAATATGTGAAATTGCTTCGGACTCCAGGCCAAAAATGTGCTTTAAGCTCCTCTTTAATATACCTAATTGGACCCCTGTAGGCTTCACCCAAAAGGGCCTGAGCCTGCCCCAGCCTATACACTTCTCTGATCACTTAACATGATTATGACTTTTCAGTACTCAGAAATCCCCCATTGTTCTCATTCCATACAAAGTTAAGACCAAAGGTCCTCGATGATAATGGTTGCCCCTAATTGAAGCACTTAGTTATCTCTTGATGTATTATGTGCTTTAAATTGATCACTTAAGCTTCATGGGTGAGGGAGTGGTATCCGTCTCCAATTTACAAATGAGGGACGGGGGCTCAGAACCATGAAGTGGCTTCTTGGTCAGCGTCGCGACGTCAGGGAGAGGTCAGTCTGGGAGCTGAGTCTGGGCCTGACAGCGGCCGAGCCTGAGCTTTCCAAGCGTGATGCTGCCTTCGCAGCCTTTGGCGCGTGCTCTGGGCCACCCACTCGAGGAGACCTCTCTTACCTACCTCAGCCCGTCCCTCGTTTACCACCTGGACGACTGTGCTCTAAGCACCCCCTGAACATACGCTGTCCTTTCGAGTCGTTGGGTTCTTTTCTTGCTCTCCTCTTTGTCTGGATGGTTTTTCCCCACATTTCCATGTACGTCCATGCCATTTTGTCCTTTATGGTCCTGTGCAAATGCCACAGCCTCTGTGAAGCCTTCCCTCCTTCTACTCACTGCTTCTCCAAAATGATCATTCATATTTACATAATTAGTAATTTGAATAATAGTCACTTTAAAAATCTTTCTGCACCGTTATCAGTTCCTCGAAGGCAGGAATGCTGTGATTTTCATCCCTGTATCAAGCACAAACTGGTGTTTGGGTAATACCAATAATAACCATAATGATCACTGTGCGGACGATGGTGACTATTTATTAAGAAATTCCCCTGCGCTGTGTACTGTGGTGAAGTACTTCATGTACGTTATCTTTGTTTCACAGACTCCAAGAGACCCACTTACAGGACCTATGTCTACTTTACTATAAAATGGGGATGGTGACATCCATGATTTTTATACGGGGCCAGGGTTCACAGTTCCAGCCCATTCCCCCAAAACGCTTTTCCTCTGCCTGACATTGTCTCCCTACTTTCCACATAGATTTCCGGGAAATCCTGGTGGCGGTCTCCTTTTCTTGTACCCCAGGTTTGCCAATTTTGACCCATAGCAAGGACACTAGGTAAAGCTAACAAATGACGTCGTAGATTGAGAAAATGCTTGAGCCAGTTAGCCATGGTGTTTAACTGTTTCTTTTATTCTGAAATACAAATAATAAATTATCTTTTTTTTTTAAAGATTTTATTTATTTATTTGACAGAGAGAGATCACAAGTAGGCAGAGAGGCAGGCAGAGAGAGAGAGGAGGAAGAAGGCCTCCTGCTGAGCAGAGAGTCCGATGGGTTCGATCCCAGGACCCTGGGATCATGACCTGAGCCGAAGGCAGAGGCTTTAACCCACTGAGCCACCCAGGCGCCCCATGACTTATCTTTTTAATTGGAATTTCCATGAAGTTCTATTGACAAGTATATTATAGAATGCGTACTAACAGGAACACTCAGTGGTAATTGTCGAATCTTTCAGAATTTCCTGTGGTCTTCTTAGGTCATGGAATTTGGGTCTTGGTGCAGGTGATTTATTGCCGGAAGCCTCATAAGGATGTGGTTACAGCAAAACCTATGTGATTCAGGGCTTTATCACTGCTCCCCAGGGCCTTGTGCAAGTGAGGTATCTGTATGAGACCTCTTCATAGTAACGAGTAGTAATTCATTGACATCATCATCAAACCAGTTGCTCTCCTGAGATGGCCCATTTGGGATTACAAGGGAAGAGATTCTAGAGCTGGATAGAAAGTTGCACAAATGTTTCTTTCTCTGCAGCTTTTTAGACTTCACAGTACTTTTAATAACCATGCATTCATATTTTATCCTTAGGGTAGTATGAAGCCTGATGTTCTAACCCCATATGGAAATTCTATCACAGAGTATAGTGGTAGAAGGAACATGGGCTTGGAGCTTGTATTGCACTGTTCTAGATATCTGTGGACATACCATATTCCTTCTTTGAAACCTGTTTCCTCATCTATAAAAAGAAATTTACATGTACAGCATAAGGGCTAACAATATTAATAATATTATCTATTTGAAGGTTACGAAGAGAGTAGATCTTAAAAATTCTAATCTCAAGGAAAAAAATGTAATGATGTCAGGCAATGGGTGTTAACTAATCTTATTAGTAACCATTCCGCAACATATACGTATATCGGATCATTAAGTTATGCATCTTAAACTTACACAATGTTATGTGTTAGTTATCTCTACGACTAGAAAAAAATTTTAAAATAAAATAGAATTTATAATATCTACTTTGCATAGTTACTGTCAACTAGTAATAGTTTATATAAAACTCAGAATGATGCCTGGCTCTCTGTGTGTCAGTAACAGAAATAAACCATACTTCTTATTACACTTTGTCTAAGACACAGAGTCGCTAAGAATATATTGATTATTTTCCATCTGCTTCATGCAACTCAGTGTGATACTGCTCAAAAATTACATTCATCTTACATAGTTTTAAAAATACCTCGTATGCCATTTAAAACCTAAATTTATCGGAGCGCCTGGGTGGCTCAGTGGGTGAAGCCTCTGTCTTCGGCTCAGGTCATGATCTCAGGCTCCTGGGATTGAGCCCCGCATCGGGCTGTCTGCTCAGCGGGGAGCCTGCTTCCCCCTCTCTCTCTGCCTGCCTCTCTGCCTACTTGTGATCTCTGTCTGTCAAATAAATAAATAAAATCTTAAAAAAAATAAAAAAATAAAAAATAAAACCTAAATTTATCTTAATAGGAAAAAAAAAAAAACAGTGTCACCCAACAAACAAGGCTTTGGGTCAATCACTGCATTTGGTTACTGGGATTTTTTTTTTTTAAGACTTAACGAGTTTCTATCTAACCCTTTTTTTGCCCTTCAGAGAAGACTTGGTTTCCTCTGAGGATCTGCTGGAGTGGCTGCGGCCCTTCTGTGCTGACGACGCCCGGCCTGTGAGACCTCGCATTCAGGTGCTGCAGATTTTGGGACAGTCCTTTAACTTGACGGAGGAGGATGGCAAGCTCCTTGTGTTCTTTAGAACAGAAGCCATTCTCAAAGCCACTTGGCCCCAGAGAAAGGTAAGGGAGCATCCGACTGGTTATCAAATGTTTTCTCTGTTAAAAATCATCGGAGGTATTTCTTGATTACTTTGGACGATGCACCAGTGAATAATGAGCTCGGGATGCCACCCGTCCCCTGTGTTTTCAGTCCAGCTGTTTAGGAGTTAAATATGCACAACAAAGCTGGTTTGGAGTTTTCCATCGGTTTGAAGAGGTGTACGCACTGGAGGTGGTGTCTCGTTCACCTCCCGCGTGTGGATCATTTTTCTCTTCATAGGATGTAGTCAGGATTCTTCACAGTACAAGTTAATTACCGCAGCTCTCCCTGTCCCTGGAGAAACGCGGATGGAAAGGGAAACGCAGTGTGCAGTTCAGCTCATTCATTTTTTTCATACTCTGCCCAGGCAGGCAGGTGCCCTCCTCTCTCTTCTGTACCTAGAGCGATAATGTAGCACACACACAAGATCTCACCTTCCCTGACCACTTCACACTTAACTTTGAATTCCACACATTTGAGCTTTAATTATGTATTGTGTATTATTATTGTTACTATCATTATCATTACTATTAAAGTCTTGTCTCCCCACTACTGTGGAAACTGAGAAGCCCTGGAGGTTGTATTATTGTCTTTTGAATTCCCCTAAGTATGCTGTGCGCATACTCTGAGCTCAGATACTTGTTGATTGAGGAAATGGGAATGCTGATTCCTAAATCAAAGAAATAGGGTGGTCATTGATGTTTGCTTGACCTCTAAATGGATGCATCCTAAAAGACATAGGATGGATGTAAGAATCAGTCACCTCAGTTGAGTGCCTTAGCCTGAAGGGTAGACCATATACCAATACAATAAATCTTTCCATATAATCTACTCTGTGAGAGAATTTCCTGGAAGTCTGACTGCCACTCGATTTACCTTCTAATTTTAAAGCTTTGCTCTTTAATTAATATTTATGTCCTTATTACTGCATTGAAAGAACAATGAATTTTTTCTTTTAACAATGAATCAGATATTGAGAATATCTTGAGATATTCTCAGAACATCTGAGAATCATCTCTGAACATCATCTCAGAACATCTTCCTAATTATTATTCTTATATATTCTTATTTCCGTATGTGAGAGAAAGAGGTAAATACTATTCTCTGTCTTTAGAGTTAGAGAATTGGATATGTGGAAAAGACGGACTTATCAGAGGTTCTGTAATCTTGCCAAATTGCTGAAATGGATTGCAACGTACAGAAGTCACTGGTCTCTGAATAATACTCTTTCTGAAGCCCCATGACCTTACCAGCATATTTAATCTCAACATTGTGCCTTGAATTACATTAAGAGATCACTAACAGGGGCACCTGGGTGGCTCAGTGGGTTAAAGCCTCTGCCTTTGGCTCAGGTCATGATCTCAGGGTCCTGGGATCGAGCCCTGCATTGGGCTCTCTGCTCAGCGGGGGAGCCTGCTTCCTCCTCTCTCTCTCTGCCTGCCTCTCTGCCTACTTGTGATCTCTGCCTGTCAAGTAAATAAATAAAATCTTAAAAAAAAAAAAAAAGAGATCACTAACAGTCTTCTTAAAGAGCAGTCTGTGGACACAAATGCAGTAGACGATGAACTATAGTCCAGGTCTCTGCTGTGGTCGATGTTAGAGGTTTGCTGGTCTTAGAGACAGGAGATTCACCTAGTATCTCCGAGGTAAGTAAGCTCAGAATTAGGTCATATTATTCTTGCCACACAGGACCTTGGATTATAACTCCTTCTGAAACAAATGAACTCTCCTACTCTCAGGTGCTTTTCTTTTCTTTTCTTTTCTTTTAAGATTTTGTTTATTTGACAGAGATCACAAGTAGGCAAAGAAAAAGGAGGAAGCAGGCTCCCTGCTGAGCAGAGAGGCCAATGCGGGGCTCAATCCCAGGGCCCTGGGATCATGACCTGAGCCAAAGGCAGAGGCTTTAACCCACTGAGCCACCCAGGCGCCCCTCAGGTGCTTTTCTGACAGAAATGCCAGTTTGCAGGTTCTCAACCATGCTCAGTTTCCTCTACCTTGAAGGCTGGAGCCGGGGTGGGACAATGAGGCCATTTTTTCTGGTTGGAGCCTCGCTGCATGTTATGACCAGTCTCTATTCTTGGAATATTACGAAACAATGTGGAAGCCAGGGAATGGGGAAAACATCTATCTTCTCTGTCATGTTGAAACAGTAGAGCAGACACTTTGGTATTTGGGGCAAAATGCTTCAGAAATAGTATGAGCATAACCACTATTCCTTCTTTAAGCTTTCCTTCACTTTCCAGTTACCCAAAGAACAATTTCCAACGTTTGTAGGATTCCAGTGACTTCTGGGTATTTCTGAGATTTCAATTTCTTTATAGAGACACGTTTTCCAAAAACAGGATCTAAGAGAGCTTAGCCTTTGTTAGGATTCCTTTTCCGTGTGTTTTTCCAAACTGACTGGACTGTTTGAGCACAGCCTGACTTCTCTCCTTCTCTGTGTGTAGATCCTCGTGTTACTGCTTTTTTGGGCCCTTAGAAAACACCTCTCCCAACATCTCTGACTCAAGTAAAATTCACCTCATGCCCCCTTACTCTTACTACATTCTCCCCCTTTTCCTTTGTCCCTGTAGAAGAGCAGTTTCTCTGTTCTCAGAAGCCAACGAGCTGAGTTTCTTCAGGTACATAGTAAAGGGAATACAGAAACGACCCTCGTGGCTGAGTTATGCCGTTCATCTGTAGTCTTCCTCCCCAAATACGTTAAATCAGTGAGTGTCTCCTCCTCCTCCTGTAAAAATGAAGTATTCTGTGTCAGCCTGGCGTGGCCGATCTTAATCTGTTTTGGAAGGCACGTGAATTTGGTCAGGAAACTCTGCCTATAGCTGTAAATAACCATTTGCTACATGGAAAATGAACGCAGAAAACTTGCGGCTTCACAGTGGAAATAGCTTCTAGAATGTTACAGAACTGTGCCCAGAGTTTACATGGGAGGTCATCTCCATTATTGTTTTTACCTTTCACTAGAGCAGTAGAAAGATCAGGGCCTGGTGGACAAATCCTTTGTAAGCGTAGGTCTTGGCCACCCTCCCTCCTTTGTTGCCTTACTGCCTTAGAGAAGATTCCAAAACTGTGAGCCTTGTCTACTTGGTGTGCAAAGTGGAACCTTGGGCTGGAGGAGGAAGAGCACGGTTTGCTTGCTGTCATTGCGTCCACACACACACTAAACTCTACCTCGTCTCTCTATCCCAGACACCTAGAAGACCCCAAAATGTTGACTGCACAGGCTCACATATTCTCTGTTCTCTATCCCTTTCTTCATTCTCAAAGGTAGTATTCAGGGTAGAGGCAGATTCTTACCGAGCAAAGAATAGATAATGATATTGCAATGTTCAATTACCAGAAAATGTAGGACTGCTACCTTTGCTGTGGCTGGTAATCCTCTTAGGCAGACTTTGCATACATCAAAGAGGGACTTAATATTTAATTATCCTCAAGGTGCCCAAAGTAGTGGCCCCACAAATCAGTGTGTTGCTGGGAAACCAGCCAGCTCCTGCGAAATTCCACACCGAGTCTGTGGAGCCTGCTCCCTCACTGGTTTGCAGAGAGACAGCAATTTCTAGTTTTCTCATGATTAGTTAACAGAATTAAAAATTCAGAGGCCCTCATTTTTCAACTGCTTGAAAGGCCTTCCTCCCCATTCCGGAAAAGTGCCCTGGCGTGGAGGGCAGGGCGAAGGGAGGGAGAGAATGTGTGGTGGGGAAGGGATGAATGTATGGTGTTCATTCCCTTGGTACCATTTATCTGAGTTTTTCAGGTTTTGTAATTTTCTAGTTAACTGGTGCATGAAAAATATGGGCCAAAATACTGATGTTTCCTCAAAAAATTCCACACCCCTTTACCTTACTGTTTTTTCTGTTTTTGTATAAAATAGGACATGTGGGGGCTCCTGGGTGGCTCAGTGGATTAAAGCCTGTGCCTTCGGCTCAGGTCATGATCCCAGGGTCCTGGAATCGAGCCCCGCATCGGGCTCTCTGCTCAGCGGGGAGCCTGCTTCCTCCTCTCTCTCTCTCTCTGCCTGCCTCTCTGCCTACTAGTGATCTCTGTCTGTCAAATAAATAAATAAAATTTAAAAAAAAAAGAAAGAAATTCTCTCTCTCCATCTCTTTCTCTTTAAAAAAAAAAAAATAGGACATGTGGCTTAGAGTTGCACCCTTTAAATTTCAATCTGTCCAGATTTGTAGTTACAAGTGATCACCAGAAAAAATTAGTTTAAGAATACTTACTATCATTATTTTTAAGCATGGAAATAAGCATTGGGCATAGAGCCCAACGAGGAGGGCTTGAACTCACAGCCCTGAGATCAAGACCTGAGCTGAGATCAAGAGTCGGACTAGTAACCGACTAAGCCACAGGTGCCCTAGTTTAAGAAAACTTCTAATCTTATTACAGATTCCTGCATTTTGCGTACTTTGAAACACGCAAGGACATATTTAACTCTTCTGATTAGAGGCCAGTTTGGTTTCATTTGCCAAAACATTAACAAAATACACACTTCTTTATCAGAGCTCAGAAAATGAACTGTAGGACAGGTTCAGTATGCAAAGCTAGACTTAGTTTCTTGCAAAGAATTTACTGTTACCTTAAATGTCTTCAAAGCTAAGACTCACTGCTATAAATGATCTGCTTAATCAAGCATAGGGTAGTAGTTGATGTTAAAAATATACATGCCTACACACATATATCCCACACCTAGAAATTATCCATACACATAATACATCTTTAATAACCATTGAAACTGATTCCTGGAACCAGAGGAGGCTTACAAAAGCCTGACAGTTCTATAGTCACATTTTCTAGAAGAGGACACGATGTCCAGAAAGAAGTTTATTTCTCTGATTTTAGCTTAAATGTCACCATTTCTAAAGTGGCTGTATCCTAAAGTAGGTCCTTAGTCACAATCTGTATCATAATGTCTTTAATTTTCTTATAACCATCACTGTCTGCTAAATTCTCCCTGCCTGTCCTTCTGTCCATTATATGATGTCTTTCTTCTTCCATTAGAATATAAATAACATGAGAACAGGGAGCATATAGATATTCTCAGTATGTAGTTGTTGAATAAATGAATATTAAATTTTTTAAAAACTTATCTAAGGTCACCTTTCAATGGCAAGGCCAGGGACCCCTGAGTTTCAATTTGCTGTTCTTCCCACGGTGGGGAAGGATTAGACCATGCTGTTTCCTCCTTATATGCAAGCAAAAATGATTTGCTTGGAATAATGAAGAGCTTTCCTTGCAGAGTGGCCTGGTGCTTTTAGGTTGTTGCTGTTTTGTACTAATTTGCTGTACTCTGCTGACAGTGATTTCTGACCATCCAGTTGCTTCTCAAATGGAAGCAAATGAGTCACAAGCAAGCGTGTTTGTCCAGATATAAGCAAGAGATCTGAAATGTTCTAATAGAGCTTGATGTGCTTTTCTCCTAAAATATATTAAAATTGAGAGAGCATCTGTGTTACTGGGTTCTGCAAATATTCGGAAACCTTGGAAGGCCCCTCTTTTAGGAATAAGGGTTTTTTCCCTTTAAAGATATTCGCTCTTGTCCTAGTTATCATGGGGGGAAGAGGGGACCATGGATTGGGTATGAAGTGCACGTTTACCACATATAATCTTTAGAACAGCCTTGCTAAGTCATTACCATTCTCTGGTTGAGATGAGGTCACATAACCTGTGAGGTCGCCCAGCTCAGGAGCGATAAAACTGGAGTTCAAATCCCGTCTGATCCCAAAGACTGTGTTCTTGGCCCTATACCGCACTCCTTCCCACCTGCCAGGGAAGGATACTCAGCACCAACATTTGGGTAGCCTTGAACTACATAGAGCATGCTCTGCTCACCTTCTTTCTCTGCTGTGCCGTTGCCTGGATCGACTATGACTGGGCATGAGGAATGAGGAGTTTGATTCAGAAAACAGAAAGCACTGCTTCATCTCTTAGCTTTTTTCACTGTCTCCATATAGAGCACGGTGCGTGTTCACTGCTGCCCAGAACGTTCTGAAGAATGGCGTGCCTAGTAAGAGCTGTAGGTGAACTGTTCATGGAGGAGTCTCCAAGCACAGATTATGCACCGTCACCGTGCTGTACTCTGGGGCTAGACAAATAGACCAGGCCATTAACAGTGAAGTGTTTGGGCTCGTCACTCAGAACTGCATTCAGATCCCACTGTTACTTACCACTTGCTCGCTCCTTGACCTTGGAGACGTCACTATGGGATAGTGCATGTAAATCTCCAGCTTCAGTCCAGGTAAATGGGCCCTGCTGGTGTGGGGACTCGGATCCAGTGGAGCACATAGATACAGAAGCAAAGAAGCAAATTCTCTGAAGACTGCAGATGCTATGGAGATGGCTACACAGTGCATAGGGTTCAAGGGAGGGCACGCAGCCATCTGTGTCCGGAGGCAGTGAGGAAAGCCTGCTCCCGGGAGGTGAGCCTTGAGTTGAAGGCAAGAGATGAGCCTGGAAAGAAGCAGACCAGACTACTTCCAGTGTCCTGCACGGGTTTCACCTTGACAGTGCTAAGCCCTCACCGCGCCCCCGCCTCCTCCCGGGAGAGGGATGCCTGAGAAGCAATGTGATCAGATATGCTTTAGGAAAAGCTCTCTGACCTCTGCATGGACAGAGGGCAGGAGGGGTGCCGGTCAGTGGCAGTGGTCAAGTGGCCTGAATTTGGCCTTGAACTTGGTACCAGCTATGAAGATAGAGGAAGGTAAAGAAAGCTGAAGGGGTTACTGCCAGGGGCCTGGGGGACTGCTTAGACGTGGCGGGGACAAGAAACACATTTGGGGTCCCTCTGATGTTTGCCTAAGTTGCTGAGGATGAAGTGGCACTAGGAAAAAGCAGAGAACAAACCCGTTCTGTTGAGAAGGACACTAAGTTCAGGGCTGTGTTTTACACCTAAACAACACTTCTGGGGCTCGCGGTCTTTGTGCTGAGATACGAGGCTCTGCTTACCCCCTTCACTGGGCAGACTTTCTTCACAGCCTTATAAACGTCGTAGGTCACAGTGACCCCTTCCTGGGACGCACACTTGGGTTTAGTATGTGTCACTGGGTGACTGCTCCATCCCAGGGCTCTCCTCCCAGGATCAGGTCAGCTCAGGACCCACTTGGGCTCTCTGTAGCAGGAGAATCACATCCAGGGCCTTGCGCCCAGAGGTGTGAGAACCTCAGCAGCCACACCAGTCGTGCTAATCTCTCCCTGAGCAGTGCTGTCTCTGCGTTCCTTTTAAGGAATAGCGAGAAAAGTCGAAGGACGACAGGAGAAGAGTCAGGAAACATTTCAGCGTTTGGATGTTGGAGAGTGGTGAGGCTATGGTGCAGCTGGGGGTGCCTTCTCTGTTTTTTACTTTTGACTTTTTGTTTGGGAAGAATTTCAGGTTTACCCCGAAAATTGCATAAATCATAGAGGCAGTGTAACAGCTCATCAACTCCCGTGAAGGTAGGAATATGGTGATTAATATTACCACATCGAGAATGATCCTCTACCTGATGGTCATTATTTTCCATTCATAAGTGTGTTGATGAGCATTAACACTTGTTTCATACTCACAAATATCTGAAGGAAAACAAGCCACAGTGTCGGTGCTCTGGGAAGATGCAGATTTCAGGATGAGGCCTCGGTTTAGGGAGACCACATTCACGTTCAGTGGCCACAGAGACGTGTCAGGGTCAAGCTGTTTTCACCAGAGAATAGGTAACTCCATCCACTTTCTCAAGGACAGCGACTCTCCGATAAGGAGGCTGCATCTACTTGTCAAATGGACTTACAGCAAGGGCTAAAGTCACCTAATTCAGTGAGGACAGAAGCATTGCTTCCAGAGACAAAAGGGAAAGAGATATCTTCATGTTTGAGTCACACTTGAATTTTGCCCTTTAAAATCCTATGATGTTTAGTTAGAAGTGTCTGTGTGGGATCATCACTAACCGATCCCCTCCCACCACCGCCCGCACGGACTGGGAAGGAAACAGCGGCATAGATTACTTTCTCTTTCACAGGAGAAAAGGGTAGAATAACACAAAACTTGGAGATGAACTTGTGCGAAATGGCTGATTATTTTCACTCATCTCTAGCAGGCTACTGTGGAGCCATTCCAAATCCTGTCTTGTACAAATAAATGAGATTTTAACAAGAGATGCACATTAACCCATGATCCCATTATCCTAAAACAACCACATTTCTTCGTATGCTTTTTCTGTCCTGTCTAATCTATAGACCCGATTCTTATTAGAACTCACAGCACACATCCAGCTCTCTGCTTTTTTATATGTAGCTGTCACATAAAGAATCCCTGTCACTTACTACGTCCTCCTGTCTACCAGTCACTAGACTAGCTCCCTTAGCCACATTCTCTTATTTAATAATCACAACCATCACATGATGTGTGTTATCTTAGTCTTACAGAAGAGGCAGTTAAGCCTCAGAAAGGTCCAGCAGTGTCTCCATAGTATAATGTCTTTCCCTGTTACTCTGACTTTATCAGCACTGTTTGGAAAGCTGCGTATTCGATCAGAGTGCCCTTTATCATTATTTGACCGTCTCCTTGGGGAGGTATGTTGAAGCACTTGCTAGCCACCTGCCGTTCAGTTATCCTCGACGCTAAACTGTGTTCTCTGGTCACTTCCTCCTGTAGCTGTTAAGGCACATGGTTCAGGCCTCTGTACGCCTCACACTTGCATTGGAGTGTCCTAGCAGTCTGTACTTTAATAAGAACTGTGGTACTTTCTGGAAAAGAGAAAATCTGATTCTTTCCTCGGTCTGCATTCGCGTTTAGCCTGCACCTTGTTTTCAGGTGTTTTGGGGAATTTTTTTTTTTTTTTACATTCAATTTTAAATTTTATTTTTTTTATAAACATATAATATATTTTTATCCCCAGGGGTACAGGTCTGTGAATCGCCAGGTTTACACACTTCACAGCACTCATCATAGCACATACCCTCCCCAATGTCCATAATCCCACCCCCCCCAACCCCCCTCCCCCCATTAACCCTCAGTTTGTTTTGTGAGATTAAGAGTCACTTATGGTTTGTCTCCCTCCCAATCCCATCTTGTTTCATTTACTCTTCTCCTACCCCCTTAACCCCCCATGTTGCATCTCCTCTCCCTCATATTAGGGAGATCATATGATAGTTGTCTTTCTCCGATTGACTTATTTCGCTAAGCATGATACCCTCTAGTTCCATCCACGTCGTCGCAAATGGCAAGATTTCATTTCTTTTGATGGCTGCATAGTATTCCATTGTGTATATATACCACATCTTCTTTATCCATTCGTCTGTGGATGGACATCTAGGTTCTTTCCATAGTTTGGCTATTGTAGACATTGCTGCTATAAACATTCGGGTGCACGTGCCCCTTCGGATCGCTACGTTTGTATCTTTAGGGTAAATACCCAGCAGTGCAATTGCTGGGTCATAGGGTAGTTCTATTTTCAACATTTTGAGGAACCTCCATGCTGTTTTCCAGAGTGGTTGCACCAGCTTGCATTCCCACCAACAGTGTAGGAGGGTTCTGTTTTGGGGAATTTTAATTCCCATGGTATTAATATCGATCTGATGCTTCTGCACCTTCTGTAAGCCTTTGAGACCCATGGCTTTCACTTTTATTGACTCAAAATAATACTTCCCTCTTTAAGTACTTTGCAGATAATTTGCCAGATTTATAACATCCTGATTTTCTTCAATTTAGAAATAATTTTTGTAGCTGTGAATGAGTAACGTTACTAGTTGTGATATGAAAATATATTGGGCCAAAACCCATGTTCTTTCTGTTTGAAGAAGTTTCTTTAGCCAGTCTTTAAGATGAAGGCTGTTCGTGACAGATTATCTTTTAGTTTTCTTTACCCGAGAATGCTTTCGTTACCCCTTTTTATCCTAAAGGTTAGTTTTACTGTATATAGAATTTATAGTTGACAGTTCTTTTAACACTTGAAAAATATTCTGCCACTTTTTTTCTGGCCTCTGTACTTTCAGATAAACAATAACCTGTTACAAAAATCACTCTTCTCTCTATAGGGAATGTATTGTTTTCTTTCTGGCCTCTTTCAAAATTTTTTTTTCTTTGTCTTGAGTTTTCAGGTGTTTAATTATGATGTGTCTGGGTGCAGATTTCTTTGGGTTTATATTGTTTGAGGTTTTCCCAGCTTCTTGAATCTCTGTGTTACTATCATCCACCAAATTTGGGAAGCTTTAAAATGTTATTTCTTGAAATACTCTTTAAACTCTACCTTCTTTCTCTCTTCCTCTGGAACTCTGATGAGAAATGATCTTACCTGGACTCTCTTATATTTTTTGGTCAGGAGTCAGAAAATACTGAGTCTAAGTGTCCTCCTTCCCTTGGATGAGGGGATATTAGACACTGTGCCTGTGTTGTGCCCCCAGTCCTGTGGTCCTAGGCTAGTTAGCTTTTAGGAGTCCTTTGGTTGTCTTTTTTGTTATTTCCAAAGTTTATAATTGTGCTTAGCAGGGAAGAATAGGGGAAAATAGGGTCAGAGACATTTTGTTTATCAGTTTATGTTTATCTTTTTTTTTGTTTGTTTTAAAGAAATTGGACCGATTTTTTTTTTTTTTTTTTTTTTTTTTTTAGATTTTATTTATTTGTCAGAGAGCACAAGCAGGCAGAGTGACAGGCAGAGGCAGAGGGAGAATCAGCCTTCCCACTGAGCAAGGTGCCTGACATAGGACTCAATCCCAGGATCCTGGGATCATGGCCTGAGCCACCCAGGCATCCTATGTTTGTCTTTCTTTATGCCGAAATTCACTTCAAGTTTTGGTTACCTGAAATTATTTTTAAAACCTTAGAGGACATGATGAACAGGACAAACTTATATTATCTTGGTGAATTTAGATAAATTTAGGTATTTTAATATGTAGACACAAATTCTAGATTAGCACTTGTGTATCAAAGTATGTAATGATTATCCAGCAAAGCATATTCTTTCTCAGGCTTTAAAAAACACGTACTCAAGTCCGTTTTCAGGCGCATTTTCTTCTCTCACGGAGGGTGAGGCTTTTGCAGCTACAGTGGTAGAGAATTTAAAATCGCTTTCTGAAGAGCTGAACAGTGTAAACATTTGAAACCCTTTATGATGTGAGAGGGAGTGTACAAGTGTGCCTACCCAAAATGGGTAATTGTGTAAACTGCTCTATTTTTCACATTTCTATTTGAAACATGAGGTCAATGCTCTGAAAAGTAAGTTACTAATAATTGAAACGGTTAATGAATTTTCAGAAGGAAATGTTTCGCGACAAAAACGCACTTTTCAAAAGTCTGTGTCCACATGAAGAAGGTGTTATACAAAGAAACTCCTAGCCAAACACATTTTAAAAATGGAAACTTATTGGCACACTGATATAAAAACAAACATATGAATGTTTAATTGATAGGTTTTTTTTTTTAAGATTTTCATTTATTTATTTGACAGACAGAGATCACAAGTAGGCAGGGAGGCAGGCAGAGAGAGAGAGAAGGGGAAGCAGGCTCCCCGCTGAGCAGACAGCCCGATGCGGGGCTCGATCCCAGGACCCTGGGATCATGACCTGAGCTGAAGGCAGAGGCTTTAACCACTCAGCCACCCAGGCGCTCCCTAATTGATAGTTTTTTTTTTAAAGATCTTTCTCTCCCTTAGGATACACTTCATGTCCTAAAAATTGACAAGCTGTTAGTTTTTGAAAAGAAAGAAACCCAAATGATACTGAAAACAAGAATCACTTTTTTCTGATCTCTTCTGCTTCCTGGTAGGCGTCGAGTAACTCGTGGTAGACTCCACGGTCCGTGTAAAGGAGAAACCCCTTGTCATTCATTCTGCAGGAGTTAATTATAGCAAGTGGAGTATGGACTCTGCTTGCAACATTACAGACCTACCATTCAGTTGTTTTTAAATACTTTCAAAACACAAACCTTTTCTTCAAATAAACTATAAAAACTTGGATTTTAACTCAGAAAAGAGCAGTCATTTACCAACCCCTTTTTCCTGCTGCTGACCATCAGGCACCTCCTCAGAAATCCTGAGACTTTGGGGGATTCTTGGAGTCTGTTTAGCGGATGAGGGAAAAGAGACTGAGAGCAGGACTGCACTGAAATCACGCAACTACCCATAAAGCATTATTGGTCAAGACATAATGTCAATAAACGATGCCCCTGCCGCCCCGCCCTTTTAATGATTTCCTTCTCAGTGGCATCTTCTTTATAAGCCTCACGTCCATCTTCAGTAACAAAAGAGCCAAGAATTTGGCTCAGAAATTCATGGAGTTATGGCCACTCCATGAATATTTAATATCGCTATTCTGGGCTAAGATATTTTATAAATGATGGAATGTCTTCATTTATTCATTGGTTTATCCATCTGTTCAAACACTCTGTAAGTGCTGGGCATCTACGGTCCATCAGGCGTTATGTTAAGGAGGAGGGGAAAAACCAGTGAACAAATGAAAGTCTCTCTTTTCAAGGAGCGTCCACTGTGATGAAAGGAGAAAGGCAATAAGCAAAAGATATGTAATACGTCACATGTCACGTACTTGTACATGCTAAGAAGGGACATAAACCGAGGTGCAAGAGACTGGCGGTGGAGGGGAATGCAGCCTGAGGTGGGCAGCCACACAGCGCCTTCTCCGATGAGGTGACGTTTGAGAGATTTGAAGGAAATAAGCAAACGAGCCCTGCAGATGTCTGCGGAGAGAATGTGCCAGGCAGAGAAAACAGACCAGGATTCCCGAGGTGGAAGCATGCGTGATGGCCATGGGGCTCCGGAGCGTGGAGAGGAGTTGACAGTGGGAGGTCGGGTCCAAACAGGTAGACGTCTTGAGTTTGAGATTTTTTTTGTTTTGTTTTAAACGTTTCTTTATAAATAGGCAAGAATATATTGCTAAACTCCCAATTAGACCACCCATTTAAATACTTCAGAGCTCCTCTGGCTTGTTGAGTCCTCTAGTTCCAGAACATCCTGATCTGATGATAATTACGTATCAGCTCTACTGCTTGCCGGCCACGTTACCGGGACAGAGAAGGCGGTTTCCTTATCTGTAAAGGGAGGTTAATAACACCCGTGCTCCCGTTCTCCACCCAAAGCCTTTTTAAGGGTGAATTCTTCCTGGATTCTGAAATTATTTCAAAAACTATAAAATGCTCTGGGGTTAGTCCGTGAAGAGTGATATGGGGCTTCAGGCAGGTTTTGAAGGATCTGTTGGGTTGCCGTGTGAGCTCCGGTTGCCATAGTAGTTATCAGCCATTTCATAGTATGTATCAACTCTTGTGGAAATGCAGAATTCATGCTATACCCTGTTCAGGTGGCTATTTTGGATTAGAGCCAAAATGACCACTAAATTAAATGCTTTGGAAACATGCATTTGTATAGACAAACTAACACGTGTACAGGTAACCATCCGTTCTCGTTATCCTTTCAAGGTATCTATCATCATCTGAGTCTCAGGGACTCAAATGTAGAGAGTCTGTTCAGAGAGGCTAGGGAACAGGAAAAGCAGCTGTTGGCTTACTTTTATAATTAAAACTGTTTTCTAACAGCATAGCAAAACCATCAGCCGCAGATGCTGGAGGTGCGATTGGTTTCAGGACTGCCTCGATGTGAAGGACGTATCATTCAGTTATGCAACGGGAGGACGAATTCGTGTTCTTGACTTGGTCAGAACTCCTTCTGCGTTAGAAATGGAGATGGGAATAAGAGGATGTTTTGTTTGATTTTGATGTGTCACGAAAATCCTATGACGAATGCACTTTAGTCAAATCTTTAAATTTCAAATTAGAGAAATTGTCTAGACAACGTGAAAACTTAGCAATAATCATGCTAAAATGAGAAGTAGAAATGCATTTATGATAATTTAAATGAAAAAAGTTTGACTAATGTTAAGTATGATGAACTATTATAATTTCATATACAATAATTCCGTATTTTAACATAACGCTTATTAAATACCAATAAGCCAGTCCTCTACTTGTTTGAATTTACTTTTGTAAAGAACGTTCAGAAACTTACTGTAATTTGTTCTAAACAATTATTTAACATAAGGGTAAGGCTTAGAGCTTTTTAAAGATTTTGAGGGGTGGGGGGTGGTTAGGGTGGTAGGGTGAATCTCACCTCTCAACACATGGTAAAAATTTTCAAGAGTGCTTAATCAGAATCATCAAATGTGAATTCCTCTGTAAACCAGTGAAGTAGCCTCTGCCACCAAGGTCAAGTGTGTATTTCCACTTCCAGGTAGACATAGCTGACATTGAGAATGAAGAGAACCGCCGCGCCCTCTTCACGGAACTCCTGGAGTCCAGCCACCAGGAGGCGGAGTTTCAGCACTTGGTTTTGCTCTTGCAAGCTTGGCCACCTATGAGCCAGGACTCCGTGTAAGTGGTAACATAAAGTTACATCTCTTTTGTCTGCTCTTTAGTTTTAAAAATTCAGTACCTTCAAAAGAAATACATAAAATCAGCCGTTAGCAGAAAGGAGAACTGTTTATTTGAAATATTGCACTTTCTTTCCATTTCTCCTTGCCCCTACATGCAAATATTTTACTCAAAAATACCAGACTGTGCTTAGTAATAACATCTGACTTAGGGGCGCCTGGGTGGCTCAGTCAGTGAAGCGTCTGCCTTCGGCTCAGGTCATGATCCTCAGGGTCCTGGGACCAAGCCCTGCCTCCGGCTTCCTGCTCAGCAGGGAGTCTGCTTTCTTTCTCTCTCTCTCTCTCCCTCTACCTTACCCCCCCCCCCCCTTGTTCCCTCTCTTTCTCCTACATAAAAATCTTTAAAAAAAAAAATCTGATTTATATAGCGACAAAATCATTGTGTTCTAGTATTTTCACCAGGAAATGTCTTGAGTCCCTTTTAACACAGCTTGCAGTGCTAACTTGAGAATCCGTATGGAATAAATTGATAATTCGCATTTATTGAGGACACACAATGTTATGTGCAATTTACATATATTACCAGTTCACTGTGTAAGCCTCCCCAGAAGGCAGGAGGAGGAGGGAGTGGAGACGCACAAGGTAAATGACTTCAGGTGTCCCGCGCTGGTAAGTGGAGGAGGCGGCGCTCTACCCGCCGCCCTACCCGATGCCTGGCCCCCTTGACAGCCGCGCACCTCCGTGTCCTGCTGAGCTCACAGCTGCCGCTGGTGGCCGCGCTCAGTGGTCCTGCAGTCCCCAAGCTACCGGCCGAGGCTTCCTTCGGAAGAGGTGCCCAGCTTTTCTCTGAGCACATATGCTTCTGTCATGAACTGCTGCTCCTCACCGGCCAGAAACAGAAGCCCCCGTGGCCCAGTTTCAGACGCCTGCCTGCCCCCACCCGGTCTTTCCTCCCGCGCTCAGCAAGCCCAGGCTGCCTGCTTCGGGGCACGGCTCCGGGCCTGGGAAGGAGATGTTCCTGGAGATAAATCCACCTGCGAGCAGTTTTTGAAGGACTCCTCAAGAACATGTAGCAAGGACTCTTTCCCTTCACCCTAGGATGAGACTGTTCTAGTATAGAGTGGCATCTTTGTTTTGGGTCCAGCCACGTGTCTGTAGAAAGGGGGAAGAACGTTTCTGAGATCTCTGTCATTTGTGGCGTGTGTGCCACCCGGATATGCAGCTTTCGACGTGACATTCTTACCTCCACTGCTGGAAACCCTGCAGTACAGGCTGTCCCATCATAAAACCTTCGGTTTCCCATGGGGCGCTGCACTGCAGCAGCATTGCCGTTTGGTCCTGGCTCTCTTGGCAGAGCTGCCCTGGGACTCCCAGGGCTTGTTAAAAGTGGTCTCCCAGCAACGCCTGCGTGGCTTGGTTGGTTAAGCAGCTGCTTTCAGCTAAGATCATGATCCCCGGGTCCTGGGATCGAGTCCCACATCAGGCTCCTTGCTCAGCGGGAAGCCTGCTTCTCCTTCTGCCTGTAGCTTCCCTTGCATGTGCACGCTCTCGCTCTCATTCTCTCTCTCTCTCTCCTGATCTCTCTCTGACAAATAAATAAAATCTTAAAAAAAAAAAGAGAGAGAGAGAGACAGTCACCCATGCTTGGCTTGCTGAGTCTAGCTCTCCCCTGAGAATCTGTTTCTAACCAGCTCCTCTGTGACGATCATGTGCGGTAGATATAGCCCACTAATTAGATTGTCAGTAATGCTTTGCTTTTTTAGCAGATGATTAGGGTTGCAGTGTAGGTTTCCTCGTGCCCTCAACATGGATCTCTTGGTCTAAAGAGAATTTCTCAGCATCAAAGTACACTGCTCCCAGTCTATTAGTTTACGTGGTTTTACGGTTTCTTGTACTTTTAGAACAGTGACCATTTCAAATCACTCACTTACCCACAAGAAGTAAAGTCAGCTTCACTTAAGACATTTATTGCATTTTAAACATTTACTACATTTATAGATTTAAAAAATCTTAGTTTTTAGAGGTACATTCTTTGAAAGCCAGTATAAAGTGAAATTTGTAAATTGCTAACCTGTGTTTTAAAAACCTCCTTTAAGGGATGCATGGGTGACTCAGTCATTTAAGTGTCTGCCTTCCGCTGAAGTCATGGTCCCAGGGTCCTGGGATCTAGTCCCACTTCAGGCTCCTTACTCAACAGGGAGCCTGCTTCTCCCTCTCCCTGCCATTCCCCCTGCTTGTGCACTCTCTCTCTCCCCCTCTCTCTCTGACAAATAAATAAGATCTTTAAAAATAAATAAATAAAAACCTCCTTTATTAACTCATTAGAATCAAACCATTGCTGGTCCTCTTACCTCTCCTACCAGCCATACCTCTATCTAAGAGGGGACCAGGGTAGGTCAAATAATGTCTGTTTTGGCTTTTTTCCTGGGCCAAATTGGTGTTTTATCACAAGAGACTCTATGATGGGACACTTTCAAGATCGTGGTTTTTTTTTTTTTTTTTTTTTTAAAGATTGTATTTATTCATTTGACAGTGAGAGGAGAACAAACAGGGGGAGCCATGGAGGGAGAGGGAGGTCAAGGTCCTTGATTCCAGGACTCTGGAATCACGACCCTAGTTGAAGGCAGACACCCAACCAACTGAGCTACCAGGCGCCCCCAAATCTGTTCTTAAGAGTACTTTTGAGTACCTTTTTTTGGTTGGTGGATAACCCAGTATATGACTTCAGCACTTTGGAATAATACCCCCATAAAGGGAGGGAGGGGAGAAAGAGTGGGAAAGGCAGGAAGAAGGGAAGTAGAGTGTGACAACGATTGAATGTTGCCAGTTAACACAGTAAACTTAAAAACTAAGAAATTTGCTTAATCCACATGACTGCTAATTTACTGAACCAACTTGGGTGTTTTTGTTTTTTGTGCTTTGTTTTGTAAAATATAGGTATTTTAATAGTGTGAGTTATGTGACTGTCATACATTTTGTTGTTAATGAATTAATATTTAAAATTTTGTTTCAATTTTTAAAGTTTTTTTAATTTAACTTCAATTAATTAACATGTAGTGTATTATTAGTTGCAGAGGTAGAGCTGTGATTCATCAGTCTTATATAACACCCAGTGCTCATTACATCACGTGCCCTCAATGTCCATCACTTGTTTACCCCATCCCCCACCTTCTCCCTCCAGCAGCCCTCAGTTTGTTTCCTATGATTATCTCTTACGTTTTGTCTCACTGTCTGATTTCTTCTTGTTTTATTTTTTCCTCTCTTCCCCCATGATCCTGTTTTGTTTCTTAAATTCCACATATGAGTTGAGATCATTTGATAATTGTCTTTCTCTGAGTGACTTATTTCACTTCAAATTGCAAGTCTTTTTTTTTTTTTTTTTTTTTTTGGCTGGCCGAGTATATTCCATTATATATATATACACCACATCTCCTTTATTCATTCATCTCTCGATGGACATTTGGGCTCTTCCCATAGGTTGGCTATTGTGGACATTGCTGCTATAAATATTGGGGTACAAGTGCCCCTTTGGGTCACTACATTTGTATCTTTAGGGTAAATATCCAGTAGTGTGATTGCTGGGTCGTAGGGTAGCTCTATTTTCAACTTTATGAGACATCTCCATGCTGTTTTCCAGAGTGGCTACACCAGCTTGCATTCCTACCAGCAGTGTAGGAGGGCTCCCCTTTCTCCACATCCTTGCCAATATCTGTCATTTCCTGACTTGTTAATTTTAGTCATTCTGACTGGTGTGAGGTGGTATCTCACTGGGGTTTTGATTTGTATTTCCCTGATGCCTCATGATGAGCATTTTTTCATGTGTTTGTTGGCCATTATTTATGTCTTCTTTGGAGAAATGTCTCCTCATATCTTCTCCCCATTTACTGATTGGATTATTTGTTTTTGGGTATTGAGTTTGGTGAGTTCTTTATAGATTTTGGATACTAACCATTTATCTGATAAGACATCTCAAATGTCTTCTCCCATTTTGTCAGTTGTCTTTTGGTTTTGTCAACTGTTTCCTTTGCTGTGCCAAAGCTTTTGATCTTGATGAAGTCCCAATAGTTCATTTGTGTCTTTGTTTCCCTTGCGTTTGGAGACCTATCTAGCAACAGATTGCTGCGGCTGAGGTCGAAGAGGTTGCTGCCTGTGTTCTCCTCAAGGATCTGGATGGATTCCTGTCTCACATTTAGGTCTTCCCTCCACTTTGAGCCTATTTTTGTGTGTGGTGTAAGGAAGTGGTCCAGTTTCATTCTTCTGCACATGGCTGTCCAATTTTCCCAACACTGTTTGCTGAAGACACTGTCTTTCTCCATTGGGCATTCTTGTGTGCTTTGTTGAATATTACTGTAGAGTTGAGTGTCCATTTCTGGGTTCTGTGTTCTGTTCCATTGATCCGTGTGTCTGTTTTTGTGTCAGTGGGTTTTTGGTTGTATTTCCCTGGAGGACAAAACATGGAAAGCATAATAGATCCATCCTTGTGGGAGATTTATAATTCTCATCCAGTGTATCAAAACTGGCTGGTGAAAAATACATTTTGGTAATTCATGTCCATGCCGCATGGCCCATTGGGGTGCGCTTTTTCGCCAGCCACTGGTTCGGCTGCCTTGAGGCAGCCCATTAGAGAAAACCCAGGAGAGTGGAATTCAGCCTGTGCAAGAGAAAAGCAGAGGGTGAGTCCTTGAGTATAAGAAGACTCCCCAGTCCTCCAGACCCTCTCAGAGCTTTGTTCGTCTCTTGAAATAAGCAGTATTCTTTGTCCTCACACAGTGTTCGTTTGAGCCGAGATACAAAGGCTTTGCCAAAGGCTAGTATTGTGAGTCCCTTTGTCATTGTTACACCTGACATTTTTCTTAGGGGACAAGGAATGAAGTCCTTTGAAGGTAAGAACCACCTTAGGTGTTCAGTGTCTAGAATCTAGAGCTGTGCTAAGACAACAGACTTACAAATAGTAAAATTGTTTTAAATAACACTATAAGCAAAATTGGTAACCTGTTCCTGGGGCCATGGAATGAATGTACCTTTAATGTGTTTCTGGAAATGTAAATTGTGAAGTTTGTATGAAACACGGGGTACTGACATCCAGAGAAGAGAAACAAAAAGCAAACTTGTATGCTTTTATGTTTTAGAAATAAGGAAACTGGGGACTCCTGGGTGGCTCTGTCCATTAAGCAACTGCCTTCGGCTCAGGTCATGATCTCAGGGTCCTGGGATCAAGCCCCGCATCAGGCTCCTTGCTCAATGGGGAGCCTGCTTCCCCCTCTGCCCCCTCCCTGCTCATGCTCACTCTCTCTCTCTCTGACAAATAAATAAATAAAATCTTAAAAAGAAAGAAAGAGAAAGAAAGAAAAACTAACTGCACAAAGGACACAGTGTAATCTCTGTACCGCTTGCCTGCTGTGCACTGCCCTCGCTGTCCCTCACTCCTGCCCTGGCCCTGAAGTCCTTATCCTAATCCTAGGCTCAGCAGAAGCCAGTATTTAGGTGGTAAAGACTCAGATGTGCTTACTATTGAGAAGGCACAATTACAGACATCATTCACTGAATAAAGCGATTTTCTTAGGAATATATTAAATTGCTTTCTCAGAGTGAGGAAACCTGAGGCCCAGAGAGGCTGAGTGGCTTCCCCAGCACTGACCATCTGGGCTGAGAGCATTGAAGTGACTCCCCTGAGACACCCAGGTGGGAAGCCAGGGAGCTGGCCTGTTAGCCCGATGGGAGCTCCGGCCTCCGGGCCGCTGTGCTCTGAAGGTCTGCCCGCAGCCTCCACACTGCTGGGCACTTGGTGATGCCCCTGCGAGCTCTTTTCTCTCCGGGAGACGTTCTCTTTTCTGCAAGAGGGACTTGAAGGAACACATCCTCTAGATTGTGACTGCCATTTGCCAAAAAGCATTTTTACTTCACGAGGTGGCAGTTCTTTTCTTTCTTAACATTTCGCGTCCCAGTTGTTACATTAACCATTCATTCCCAGTGCCTCATGTTTTTCTCCCTCAGAACCAGCATAACCAGCAATCCGTGGGTGAGGCTAATGACCGGGATGCTGACCAGATGCGCAGCGGAGAACAAGGACGGACTGGGGAATGAGATCTTGAAAATCTGCCGCTCTTTATACAACACCAAGCAGATGCTCCCTGCAGAGGTGAGTGGAGAATTCCAGTGGTTTTCCTGGGGGGCAGCCCTTCCCTGATCCAAACTCTAGGAGAAGCAGCGTCAGCGACTGGGCTTGACGAACACTGAGCATAAGTTATCAGGAGGCAAAGGCCCATAATTTGGAAGAGATCAAATGAAGGACAGCCATGCCGAGAGGGTGCTTCGAGGAGGTTTTCTCTCTGTTGGAGGCTCTGAAGCCTATTCCGTTTACAAGCCCCAGAGTGTAACTCAGCCTTTAGTTCCTGTTGGAGGCCCTATTATGTCGAACTCAAGCTCCCATGCCCAGGGTCTTGGGAGCCAGCCCGTGTGCTGTCTCTGCCCGAACTGGGCCAGCTGGTAACAGAGCGGTAAGCCCCAGTGCCCCTCTCGTCGTGAGATTACGTGACCACAATATGTTTTCTCTGTTAACGTGGTCGAAACACAGCCACCTCCACTTTGACCATCATTCTCTTTGATCCCATAATTTGGCTGTCACTGAGGTGTTTGCCTAATATATATATAAATTTGTGTATTCTCAAATAAGCACATATTAATTACAGCTCCCTGCTGTGAGCCCGACCTCAGCAGTGTATTGTTTGAGCAATTTTTACATGTCTTAAATGTAAGCATTTGGATAATGGCACTAAATGGATTAATTGGTTTTCAAGTTTCTGCCACACAGGAGATAAAATAAAATTGTAAATAGGATTCTTTGAATCCTCACTGTAATCACTCAAGGAAAATATTCTCATTAGGAATGTACATTTAATGAATTGTTTTCTGAATGAGGGTCTGAGTGTTTTCTGATTGAATTTAAAAAAAATTTTATCCCTTGAAAGAAGTCTTGCGACGACCAGAACGACAAAATTCTTCTGTAAGATATTGAACCCTTTATGCCGCGCCATGGGGTTTGCTGGCACCAGCTCCTTCTTGCCCGCGGCGCGTTGGGCTGTATTGTGAGCCCCTGAGGGTGGCAACCACGGCTGCGCCGCCCTCTCTCACCCGCAGCAGGACGCAGCGCGCTGCGCAGAGCTGGGGACTCTGTGCAGTTTATCGTCCCCCTAGGGTGAGTAGTATGTAAACAACGAGGATTCATCTTGACCTTAACATCAGTTGAGATCAGGCTTTGTTAGATCAGGACCAAATGCCAGAAGGGCCCCGCCAGTTCTGCTGAGCCTTGGTCGGGGAAGCACGATTTAGGGTCGCAGGCTGGGTAACGGCGCTGCCCAGCACCCACTAGCACTCTCGGCCTCCCGCTCCCACCATCTGGTTTAACCTTCGCCACCGCCGGAAGGAGGTTCCTTGACCTTCATTTTTCAGCAGATGTAACAGAGGCTCTGAGAGCAAAGGTCCTGTTTCAGGTCACTCAGGCAACGGATGGCGGACCTGGTCCCCAAACGGAGGCCCTGCTTGAACGCGGAGGAGAGAAATACTTTCACGGGAGCTGCTCTTAACACCCCTGGGATGCTCGCGTATTGAATGTGTTATACGTAGTTCTTTAAGTTTTACTGTCATTTCCCCCCTCTCCTAGGGTACTTCTTCAAGAATGGCCTGCAGTCTGTAAGGCCTGGATTATTGGTGTTTTAGGGGGAAGGGTGTTCGGATCTCCATCATTACCTGGAGGAGTTTGTTAGCTTACTTAAATGTCCTCCTCGGTTTGGTTTTACTACAGTTAGTGCTGAGGCAGGGAAGGGAAGTTAGCTGAGAACGCGGCCGCAGCATCTCTGACCTTGACCACACACTGTTAGCTTCATAATCAAGGTTAGCAACAGTTACGTGCGTTAGCGTTCAGCCACCTGGTGATGGATGACTAACACATCCGAATGTCCAAAGTAGTATTGAGTACTCTTAGCTTGTACTTGAAGTTCAGGGGGCGACCTTCTAGGACATGGAGGAAAAAGTCTGTTCTTTTTTTTTTTTTTTTAATATTTTATTTATTTATTTGTTTGACAGAGATCACAGGTAGGCAGAGCAGTAGGCAGAGAGAGAGAGGAGGAAGCAGGTTCCCCGCCCATGGGTCAGCAGTTTTCTTGGGGATGGCAGAAAGGTACCAGATTGAGCCCCATTTTGAAGTAGGTCCTTATCACTTGTCTGTTCCAGTTTGATGAGACAAGGGGTAATTATCATCAAATGAGTTGTGTTGCCACGGTTTCTTTTGTTTGTTTTTCCTTATGCAGCCTCAGTGCTATCTTTTAACTAGGTACATGTACAGATTTTTGTCTTACGATGCCATGATTAAAGGAATCTTGCCAAGGTTATGTACTGTTTTTGTTGATTGTTAACTGTGCTCAAATGTGAGTTAAAATTGTTACAAAGGAAGGAACACTGTAATTAAGAAATGGAAATGTCTTGTTAAGTTTATTTTACAGCATTTGGAAATTACACAGTCTAATTTCAGAACTTCATAATGTTGAATATCACCGTGGTGGGAAAATTATCCATGACTCACTTTTTTTGCAACCCAGTACCTTTGGTTGCCTTACTCTGTGGTTTATAAAGTACGTGTGCCTGTCTGGGACAGGGTACTTAAAAGGACTTAACCTTTTGTTTCATCTGCATTTCCCATCCCCCCACTAAGTTCCCATATTTAGAGATTTTTTTCGTTCCTCGTGACTCTTGAGAACGTCTTTACGTGATCCCTGCTGTTGTCCCTGGTACCTGTTTACTTCTGGTCATGCTGGTTTTGCTGGTGGAAAATATTACCAGAAGGATAAAATCAATGTTGCTCATAGGTCATGTGTCCTACAGTCTGGAAAGGTCTGTATTCTCCTTCTTAGCTTGTATCCATGGCAATATATGAAACATTCTCAGGAATGGGAGATATTCAGAATGAGAAATTGGCATAAAACAGATTCTCAGCATTTACAGATTTAAAATTCCAAGTTCCAGCTATTTGCGACTGACCCCAAAGGTCCCCGGTTTCATGGAGGTACAGCCAGAACCAGCAAGAGTCACAGGGGCATTGAGTCGGGTGGTTGGGAGTTAGACGCCAGCCAGTGAGTGAACCCAGCTAATCTCCAGCAGCTAAGTCTCAGTGTGATTGTTCCTTCTCGCAGTCGAGTTACTTCTGATAATGTCTGGAGTTCGATTTTCAGGTCAGATGACACCCATCCCTGTATGCCTTGCCCCACACTCCTGCCACAGGCCCTGCCATGTCTTCAGGCGCAGGATACCCCAGGATGGGCAGGAGGACTGGTCCTGCTTCTCTGACACCCAGCAGCCACAGGAGCCATGCCCCGGGGCCTCACCATAGATGACAGTCCCCTGGGTTCTGGCCTGGTCTTGGGCCCAACATACCTGTTCCTCTGCATTCGAGGTCTCTTATTCTGTATCTTGATGGCTAGACAGGTTTGAGCTGGGAAGGTACCTGTGGGGTGCTTTTTGGTTCTCTTTGCTATTTTGACCTTTCTTAGAGCTCCCAAAATCCCTCTATAAAACTCCTGATACCCTGTCTTCTTGCAACAGAGGGGAAACTATGCAGAGAACCTAGTATAGTCGTTAAATAGGGAGTATTTAGCCAATCACTGTTAGCTAAGAGATTAAAAATACTCAGAAGCTCAAAAAGGACTTCTCCATTCTTAGATGTCCTTGATTTTATCCTTCAGGTAATATTTTCCATCAGCAAAACTGTAAAGGCCATAATTCAGCAAGTACCATGAGCAACAGCAGGCATGACCTAAAGGCATTCAGAGTCATGAAGGGAAAAAAAATCCTCTAAATATGGGAACTTAGGGGACAAGAAACGGGGATGAAGGAAAAGGTAAGTCCCTTTAAGCACCCTATCCTAGACAGTTAGGCCAACACACTTCCTCACCATCTGTCCAGGTTGTCTGCTCCGAGGGGTATCCAGGTTATTTTGATAAAACTTGTCCTCAAAGCTGTTGTGCTACGCTTAGTCTCAGTTTTCATAAAGTGCTGAGAAATACCTCTTTACCTAGTACTGATAACTTAGTCAGCGAGTAGATATGAGATGAGAAGGAATTATATACAAGTATTTTAAGGTATGGTATATACCAAGCAAGTCTGGAACACAGAGAAGGGAAAGTGAGGCAGAGGAACAGATGAGTACATGTTTACGAAGTACGGTGGAACGGAGGAGTGCTGGGCCTGGGAGATCTGAGGTGTCTTTGTAAGACTTGCGGTTTTCCTATGCCCTTTTTAGCTGAGACCCTGAGAACCAGTAGGGGTCTCGCAGGCAGAGAAGCAGCAGAGGTTAAAGCTCGTATACAGACCCTGAGGTATGCGGGAGCTCATTGTGTCTGCTTCCCCTCCAGGACGGTAGCCACGGCCATGTGCGGTTACTGAAATTTAAGTGAAGGACAGTTGAATAAAAATTTAAAAACAGTGCCTCAATTACACTAGGCAGATCTCACTAGCCAACATGCGGCTTCTGGCTGCCGTGTGGGACAGCAGAGATCCAGAAAATTCCATGGTGGCCGGAAGGGCTCCTGGGCACCGAGGAATGTGCAGGTGGGGGAGCATTGCTGGGACATTCCAAGAGGAGGAGGGAGACCGAAGCAAGTGGTGGGTGACAGCTATGTGAAATTGTCATGTGTGGGAGTTTCTGTTTCATCCTCCCAAATATTCTCTGCAGGTTTTGGCATCTCAGGTTACAAATCTGCATTTCTCTTTGGCCCAGACACTCGGTGAGACCGTATGACTGTGTACTTTAGGGCTCACAGAGGACTTTTCTGACATAGGATCCATGACGATTGAAGTACACCCCTTACAAACCTGTTACCCTGCCGGTGTTGATCAGTTTCACACAAGGTCATGTAGCAGGACCTTCCAATCTGAAACTGAAGGCCTTGCTGATCTCCAGTAGACACGCTAAGGGGAAAGGTGAAAACACTACAGTGAGTGGAATGCCGGAGAGGCCTTTATCCTGGGCTTTAAATAGGAGCTTCTTGTTTTATCTACACTTTATAATAATGCAAAGAAATTATGAAAATGTCATAAATTTGAGTTTTTCTTCTCTGATATGCCACTCTTGGAGGAATGCAAGAGAAAGATCAGTCCCATGGCATTGGTGGTGGGTAGTGATTTCTCAGTTCTTTCAAAAACAGCCCTTGCTTTGTATAATGAAGTTGCACTCATTGTCTGGTCCTTGGTCCAGATGTTCTGTTCTTTCTGTTACAGCTAGTTAGGACACCGGGGAGCACACAGCTTGGTAGGGAGGAAGAGCTTGCAAATTTATTGTCTATTCTCTTACACTTTCTTTGTGAAGGATTATCATTTGTTATCTTATATAAAAGTCTGCTCTCTGATGACAGGTTCAGCTAGGATAATAAAACGCTGAGGATAAAATTCAAATGCCTATGTGGAGATCCAAATGCATTTTCATTTTTCTGGACCACAGATAGTTTTCATGAAACATTCAGTTCACCTTGACATTAGAATTATAAACAGGTTTTTAAATGTTTAAGTTGCTGGCTTTTCTTATTGCAGAAGACAACTAGATATTGTTAATAATAACAACCGGTAATAATTTTTATCATTTGTTAAGTGTCTAGAAGATTCCGAGCATTGTGTGTTATTATTCATTAACGCTTATTCTCACACACACACAAAACTGCAAAGCAGATATAATTACTTCCATTTTGCTGGTGAGGAAACTAGAGCTCTGGAGAGATTAGAAGAATAGACCACAGTCCTCTATCCATCCAGGAGGACCCTGGGCAGCCGTGAAATGCAGTGTCTGGTGAGTATCAGGTGAATATCTGAGAGCTCAGGAAGATATTTACTCTCTGTTGTGAAATGAAGGAAGCAGGTACCAAATGCTAAATCAGCGTGGCCCTATCTGTGCTCCATACACGCACAGACACGCAACACTCCTACGAAAAGATGTGGAAAGAGACCCCAACCAGAGTAGTGCCTGGGATACGGAGTGCCTCCTGCCTCCTCGCTCACCTGATTGTACCTGCGGTTTCAGGGCGTGAAGGAGCTGTGCTCACTGCTGCTCAGCCAGTCCCTGCTGCTCCCAGCCCTGAAACTTCTCCTCGAGAGCCGGGATGAGCACCTTCATGCCGTGGCACTGGAGCACGTCACCGCCGTTGGCCAGGTATTCCAGGGGGACTGACTCTCGTGTGTGTTTCCGAGAAATGTATTTGCATTGTCGTTCTCATAATTAATATCCATGGTTCATCTCAGACCATTTTCTCTGCAGTGTCCTCTGAGCACATTAACTCTTTCTGTTTTGTCTAAGAAGTAAATGTGTATTTTATAAATATGTACTGAACTCTTCCCATGACCCAGACTCCGTGTTTATGTGCTGAGAATACAAATCCGAATAAGGAAGCAGTTTCTCTAGAGAAGCAGCCTATTAGACCCTTTAGGGAAACGTCACAGCCGTCAAGGACCAGTGGACACGTCCTCGCCACTTGAAATCTGGATCAAGGGAATTTGTCGTGGCGGGCAGGCTTCTGTGCCTGGACTTAGGTGTTTGGTTACGTACTAATTAATGGTGAGACGGTGGCTACAAGTTACGTTTACTGGAGCCATCTGAAGTCTCAAGCTCTTTATTTCCTCTGGCAAACTAAAGTGCCATTGAAGCAGTGTCTTGGCTTGAGGAATGACGTACTAAAGTCGAGGCCTGAGATTTCTCCCTCAAGGCTGGTTGTCTTGTTACCGTGATTAAGGAAGAAACTTGTTCTTGCCTTTTAAAATTTTACACTTTGGGAATAGATAGCTCAGGGTTGTGTTTTAATGAATTTGTGTTGTATGAATGTGTTGTATGTATTACTGAAACCCTTCTGTAGGGAGACCATTCTTTCATTTGAAGTTTTTTGAGTGTGTACACACACACCACACACACACAATTTTAGGTGTGTGGGTATACTCATGCATGTGAGTTTTTCACAGAAATGTAAGGCGATGTTTTCCAGGGACCAGAGAGGGGAGGAGAATTCTAGAGCGGAAGATACAGACTTGCTAAACGAGACAGTGAAGAGATTTAATAACAACGGATACCGAAAGTTAGGTATATGGTTACAGAACACGGACCGTAATTGCATTTGGAAATGGTCATAATGAACAAAATGAGAAAAATCTAATGCGTTTATTCATTGAGATGTATTTCTGAATTCTGTTAAGATTTTGGGACTAGCCTTCATTATCACTGAAGACTGGTCAGAACAGGGCTTCTCTGGAGACTAGATGGAAATAGAGAGAGCAGGGGACCTGTGTGTGTGCTGGGAGAGCAGGGGACCTGTGTGCTGGTAGCCCGCCCGTCCATCCGTGCTAACATAAACATTGCATTATGTGGGGAACTTACAAGAAGCTAAGAATTACGGTGGATTCTTTTTTCCTTAGCCTGTTTTTTTTTTTTTTTTAATTGTAAATCCAAGAAATCAGGAAGAAGGGAAAAACAGAGGAAAAGCAGACTGCATATTTTCAGTGCTTTTCCTCCTCATCACCACTGCACCCTGTATTAGTGTCGCTGCTTAAGTATTCCCACTAAATTCGCCATGGGCCTCTTCGAGAATAAAACAGTGATGTATCATACATTGCCTTTCCATATTCGTCGTGCACAGAGCTCGCAATGCAGTTCGAAATTGCATAGGCAAGTGTATCAGTTTTCATTTTAAAGATTCTTCATCTCCAGTGCATCTCATAGAACTGCAGCTAGCGCTGGGACTCCCTAACGGCTGCCCACCACCCCTCCAGACACGCCCCCCCCCCCCCCTCCCCCCCCCCCCCCCACACACGCCCCCACCCCCTCTACCCTGCCCCACCCCTACACACTCACACACACACACACACACACACACACTTTCAGAATAAGAAACCAAATGGGAACCTTGCAGCACCCAAGTCATTTTGAAGTGGTGCTGATGTACCTCTGTACCACTTTGATCTGACGTGCAGCCTTGTGCTAAAACTCTGTGGTTTTGAAATAGGCCCGCGGCCTGAGGCTGGTTTGCCTGGGGTTGTGATGACAACAGCGAGGCCTCTGCGGCCTCTAGATGCAAAGTTTCAAAGCAGAGGAGTCAGTTGCTGAGCTGAGTCACTTACCCGCCCCCAAGACCCTCACCTACGGGCCCTGGGTCGCGAGACTTAACGGTAACCTCTCCAGCTGGGGCTGGGTGTTCCCGTCAGGTAACCCGTCTGTGACCTTGAAATGTGTTCATAAAAATGCCTAGTATCGTCAGACCTGGTGCTAAAGTTTGGCAGAGTTTTCCAGTTCTTATGTATTTTTAACTTTATTTCGAGATGATTTTAACTTTGTCTTCAACTGTGGGAAACACTGCGGTGAGATCCGTTACGCCCTTCGTCCAGTTGCCAACAGCGGTGACGTCTGGCGCAGCCGCAGTGTGGCGTTCTAGCCAGGACGGGAGCAGACGGACTCAGATTCCAGTCATTTGACCCAGCCTCATTGGGGGGGGGGGGGAGTCTGTGTGCAGTATCGTCACACGGAGATTTGTGTCACCCCCACTCTGGTCAAGATACAGAACGGTTCCATCCCAGGGATCCCTCGTGCGACCCTTCAGAGCCACGGCCACCTTCTCCCTCCCCCGCCACCTCCCACCAGCAGCCTGTGGCAGCTCCTCACCTGTTCTCCACCTCTGTCACTTTGTCATCTCAAGAATGCTAGCTGTCGTTCGTCACTCTCTCCCGGCACCGTCCAAAGGTCATGTGACACTTCTCTAAGGGAAGAGTTGCAATGGGCCTTTTTGCAGGAATCCTCACCCGCCATTTTAATTTTATTTTATTTCAGTTTTTTTCTGACTAGCTGTTTTTAAATCCTATGTGGTCTTGCAGTGGAAGATATAATACATTTGTTTTCTTTTTCTTTTTTTTTTTGCTTTCTTCTTTTGTGTTTATTTTGCTATTCACTCCGTCCGTTAGGAGAGGGCCTGAGTTCACCAGTGACTTCAGTTTCCCCCTTACGATTATGGACACTAGTTCCTGTTGACATTAAAAGAAAAAGTGCCCAGTACAGGGACTCTGATAGGCAATTGCTCCTGCAAACTTGTGGGCCAAGGTGGAAAAGCTCCCCCCTTGCTCGCTGATCACATGTGTTATTCCACTGTAAGCTGTGAGATGCTGACAGCTTTGTGAGTGTTTATAGCTGCACGGATGGCGCGTGAGTGCTGGTGCCCAAGATTGTACCCACTTCACCTCCAATAGCAGTGCTTGCTTCCTTCTCAAAGCTCTTCTGAAATTTGCAGACCTCTAGTGTTGAGTGTGTAACCTCTTACAGCTCTCAGTCTCTTTCCTGAAGAAATAGAAAGTCTGTCTTAGAGATTATGTTGTTGATGAGTAATTAAAACCCTGGTGTGGTGGAGAGCTTCTTCAGCTAGCGATGGAATTACGTCCCAATAAATCTATCATAAGTTGAGAATATCATAAGTCAAAAATGCATTTAATTCACCTAGCCTGCAGAACATCGGAGCTTAGCCTCACCTACCCCACGCTCCAAACGTTTCTGTTAACCTACGGCAAAATCAGCTAACACAAAAGCCTATCTTATAATAAAGTATCGAATGTCTCACATAGTTTGTTGACTACTGTACTGAAGGTGAGAAACAGAACGGCCGTGTGGGTGCAGAAGAGGGTGGTCCGCGTATCAGATGTTCACCCTTGTGGTCGTGTGGCCGGTGGGCAGCTGTGGCTTTGCCCAGCCTCATAAGAGAGATCGCACTGCGTGTTGCTAGTCCAGGAAAAGAGCCAAAATCCAAACACAGTGATGCCTACTGAATGTGTGTTGCTTGTGCTCCTTCATAAAGTCAAAAAATCCTAAGTCGAAGTTAAGTCGGGCTGTCTGTCCATCAGCCCCGGTGAGGTGCGAACTCGCCTCCAAAACCTTACTCTAAGAAGGAGATTCCTGCTGCCGTGTTCAGATCTCTTCTCTGGAGGATTTTCCGCAGGGCGAAACTCCTCACTCATTTCATCAGAGGAAGCAGCTGTCGATCCATCAGTTCTGTAGACTGAAGAACAGTTCCAGATTTGTGCTGGCTCCTGCTCTTCACGGCTTCCTTCTCCTTAGTACTGCTCAGTGCCTTGACCCGCACCCTCCCGCCCGGGATCGGTCCTGGACTACGATGCCTAGTGAGAGCGTCATTCAGGGGTTTCAGAAGGAGGGTATATGGCCTAATCACACCTAATTAAGCATTTCTCTCTGAAGCTAATAACCACCATCTTTCTGGCACCAACTCTTTGCCAGGCATTGTAGTAGGCACAGCCTCACTTTCTCTTCTTAATAACCTTGTGAGAAGATCGCATTCTAGTTTCGCAGATGAAAACACAGAGACTCCGAGGTCACCTGGCTAGTAGGAGCCGGCGTTGAAATTGAAACGCTGGACCCAACATTCAGAGCCTGTCCTCAGCCGTGCCGTGATGGGGCACGCTGTCTTATGGTGGACGTGGGTTCTCTCTGCAGAGAAATGAAATTGCTAGAAGCATCTCGCATCATATTAGCTCTGAAAGAGATTCGGGCAGAGCTGGTCTAACAGCCTGGCCACCACAGGGCTTCCTTTTTCAAACCCGCTCAGACTCCAAGGTCAAGCGCTCTTGGGGGCCGGGAGCTCACCACGTCCCGGGGTGCCCCCACCAGTTTCTGATAACCCTCGTGGTACGAGAGCACCTGCAGATTGAAAGCTGCACTTTTGTCTTGATCGCCGCCCTGCCCGATGGAGCTGCTCGGAATAGTTGCTTCTGGGGACCATCATTCGTGTGTTTCAGTATTGGGGAGTTTCAGCCCCTTTCATCTTGCCCGGAAGGCACGGGAACCTACTGGCGATACTGACAGCGCACCCGTGTCTGGGTGGAGGGAGAGCCTCCAGGAGTCCCATCCCAGAAGCGCATCTTTACGTTAAAGATGTTATACAGAACCAAGAAGCCCTCCTTTCTTTGTCTCCTCTTTAACTCTATCCCGGTTTCCAACCACTTCCTCCTCAGTGAGAGTCTCTTCCACTCTGGAGGGCTTCCTCAAACCCGCCGTCTCACACAGTTCTTAGCTGGGTACCTCTGGGGACGGGCAGCTCACTCCCTGTAGGTCAATCTGTTCGATTTCTAGGCCGCATGGATAGTGAACAGCCTGGTACTGGGTGTAGGGGTGAGGATTTTTGTGAAGATCAAGTAAAATAACATCTTATGTTCAAAGGAATTACGGGGAGAGTCACATGTGAAACAATTAATTGCACAGGAAATGAAAGTAGGAAGGAGGTAGGTACAGAGTGTGGAACCAGCCAAACTCGGGGCCCTCCATGCAGCATTTGCTGTGGTCATAGAGGTGAGCAAGCTTGGCATTTCAAGATTCTCTCCTATTGCTAGAGCCTAAGTTAGGTGATTTGTCCTCGTTTTGGTTTCAGAAGAGGCGTACTGTGAAATTCCATGCTGGGAGGGGGGCTAGTGCTTCTGTGGAAGTGGGAGTCCGAATATCATTCAGACAAACAGAGACAGAAGAAACCCTGTGGGCACTTTTCTTACCCAAGTATACAGTTGTGCTGCCCTTTTATTTCTCTGCGCTTGTAGTTGGTATTTAATAACCTTTATTAGTAGCACTATATGTAAACCTGAGACAAATATCCTGTCCTCAAGTAAACAGTGAAATAATATTAAATAATCTTCTTTAAAATAATTGGAATGAGGCCCTGCATATTTTATGCTAGTGGAATTTCAGCTTACCTCATTATTATAATCACTCTGCGTTTGGTATAGATCCATAAAAATCAAAGATTTTAATTCAGAGAAGGTTCATTACCTGTTGTGGAAACCGGAATTAAGCAGATAACATTTTCATGACTTGGAAGACAGTAGCACTTTGTGCTTTAATAGATTTCTTTCCCAAGATCTTCAAAGTTTATTTATTCTCAAAAATTAATTACAGAAGAAATAATCAGAGATCGAGATGGGAAGCATTACCCATTTTATGATACGTGTACACCTTCCCCTTCTAGAACATGCTTCATGCCTTGTTTGACTGTAGTAACTTCGGCCCTCTACTGAACTTGAACTCTGCACCAGGCATTGTGCTGGGCACTTAAAAGCGTACGTTATCACAGCCCCTAGACACTGTCTGTTTTTCAGATGTGGAATCTGAGAGATTGTCCTTAACAAGGTCACACAGCTGTTCAGCAAAGAAACCAAGACTAGAAATTGGTCTCTAGCCCAAAGTCTGTCTACTCTTCCCAAGACCAGACTGTCACTCGAATTCAAAAGTTATTCGATCAGAGGAATTAGATCAACTAATCCTCCCGGACTTGTTTCATATTTATTTCCAACATCCAACTGAGTCCAGAAATGACAGAACATATTTTTTTCCTCAAGCTGGGAAAGCACCAGTCAAGCAAATGTCAGGGACTAGTGGTTTTCCACAGACAAATACTGAAGTAAGTCTTGATCAATTCAAAATTTACATATTTTTAAAAATAAGAAAAAAATGTGTATATATATCAGATCCTTTGAGGAATTGTAACTTTTGAGCTTTAAAGCAATAGAAAAAAATCATAAAGGAACAGTTCTTTTCCTGACAATGTAAAAATGTAAAACTTCTATAAAACAACAAATAATCCAAACAGAATTGCAAACAGTTTAGAATGTTCATTATAACTAAAATCAGGGTTAACATTATACAAAGAACCCTTCCACGTGGGAAAGAGTGATGTCGCAACTCTAGTAAAGGAGCGAAGGGTTTGATGCTTCCCACAATAAAAAACAAAAATGATAGGAAAGAGTGTGGGGGGAAACAGTCCTTGCAAATAAACATTCAAATTAAAGTATCCTTGATGTATCATTATGCATCTCCCAAATTAGCAAAATAATTTTGTTTTCAAAATAATAACTGCCAAAGCTGAGACGTTTACAGTGAGACTGACACACTCCTCCTTGGATGCTCCCCGTGTAAACCGGACAGTTGGCTTAACTATGGCTGCACCCCCATTCATGTCCCTGCCCAAAAGGTTTCAGGTCCTCTTTCCTGTGTGTTAGTGTGTGTGGGCTGCGGTAACAAAGCCCCACAGACTGGGCAACTCAAGTCACAGAAGTTTATTGTCGCACAGTTCTGGAGGCCAGAGTCCAGGGTCAGGATGTCAGCAGGATTGAATTCTCCTGAGGCCTCGCTCCTTGGCTTGCAGATGGCCACCTTCGCCCTGAGTCCTCAGGGGTGCCCCTCAGGGGTGTGTGTGTGTGTCCTCTCCTCTCGATGAGGACACCAGTCAGACTAGATTAGATCTGCCCATGTGACTCATTTAACCTAATTGTCTCTATAAAGGCTCTTTCTGCAAGTGAAGTCACGTTCTCAGGTCCTGGGGGTTAGGACCCAACATAGCGATGGGGGAGGGGCACAGTTTGTCCTGGAACACCCTGGTTATGCCTTTCTGGTAAGTTATCCTATGGGAGTGATTCCAAGAAAGCACATACAGAAAAAAATTCATTGATAGTACTTCAGTAATACCAAACATTTAAAAACAGCTAAAATATTCCAAGCAGGAGAAGTTAAATAAATGTTATCTATATCAGTAGACAATTTTGTAGCCATTACAATTTTTAATACTAAAAACTATGTAAAAGCAATAAAAAATTTTTTAACATTAATAAGCTAGACTACAAATATTGTATGATTGTGAAAACATCTCTGTGCACATGGAGAATTACTGGAGAAGAAAGGAGGAAAACGTCATTTTCTGGTGGTCCACATATAGACAATTTGTTTTTTTAAACTATTTCTCCTTTTAAAGTTTTGTATTTATTTGACAGAGACAGAGATCACAAGTAGGCAGAGAGGCAGGCAGAGAGAGATGGGGAAGCAGGCTCCCTGCTGAGCAGAGAGCCCGACGCGGGGCTTGATCCCAGGACCCTGGGATCATGACCTGAGCTGAAGGCAGAGGCTTATTAACCCACTGAGCCACCCAGGTGCCCCCTAATACTACTTTTTTATTTTTAAATTCCAAAAAGGAAAACAAAGTAGGTTAGGGGTAATGGGTGGTAAGACAGCATCAGACTTTTAGGCCTTAAGTTAGAATTTTGGTCAAAAACAAGAATGGGGAAAAGTTGAGGCTTAAAAAATTACTGTGGCAACTCCGCAGTGGGACAGTCATGCCCAGGAAGGCTTGGGGGGCTCCAGGCACTCTGCTCCGCTGACGACCCAGCTGGCCTTGGCTCCCCCAAGGCAGAAGGCCTGGCAAGTGGAGAGAAGCAATTTTGGCTCTTGATGCCCTCAGGCCATTCTTCTCTTCTCTGACCCTCAGGCTCCTTTTCTTTAAGATGCAGTTGTTGGAAGGAGTTTTCACAAAAGCCATCTTTCTTTCTGTAGTCTCTCATTCCCTATTTTGTCCCAAATGTGCACAGAATAAGTATTTTCCTTGTATGTGACGATTACAAAATACACTCTGGCCATTCTGTATCTTTTGCAAAGAGCTGGAAACCAAGTAGAAGGTCAGAGAAAGGAAATAAGGTCAGCTACTTCCGTTCTCTCAGCACCTGATGGCAAGACACTGAGCCAGAATTTCTACCCTCGTCCTTGGCCTGGCCGCTGCCCCAGCTCAGTGCAGGTCGGCAGTCTCAGACTCGACCTTTCTTGAGGGGAACCTCTGGGTGGGCCAAAGGGGCAATTCTGTATTTGATTTCCATGACTTCTGCCTTAGGCTTCAGGGAGTACCTGGAGAACTTTCAGAGAGTGGACGCCCACCTGTCCCTGCCCGCCTGCCGCGGACTCCCACCTGCCAGCACACGACAGCTCTCTGGAAGGTCGGGGGCGCATCCAGCCAAAAACCGGTTCTAAGGAAGCCGTTGCACTGGAGAAAAGCGGACAGAGACGGGAGTGAGAGGGCCCGTAGCAGCAGGCATTGACAGAACCCCTGTCTCCTCCTCCAGCTGGAAAAATCCATCACTCCCTTCCTAGGAGACTTTCAGGCCCCCAAAGGGAGGGATCGTGCGTAAACAGAATAATAAAGGGGTCCTAGCCCTGAAGACTTGTTCAGGGCAGCAAAGAAGGTACTGCCCTGCGGTGTGTGGATGCTGAGCCTTTTATCTGTACATTTTATCAAACGTTTGCCAGGAGCATCCTGGCACACGTTCTGTTCCCGCCTAGAGGGATAGGTGGAGGGATTCTTTCTTGTGAAGGGAGAACAGAACAATAGCACGCACAGTAACTCAGGCGCCCCCCGTGTGTGTGTGTGTGTGTGTGTGTGTGTGCGCACATGTGCACGTGCGGGCGAGGAGGCAGCAGCGAACAAAGAAAGGACGAGAGCGGTAGAATGACTCATTCACTCGTGGATTCATCCCACACGTCTTGCCGAGCCCCTAGCATGTGGCCAGCACTGTTCTGGCCATCGGGGTTGCGGGGGTAAACAGAGAAAAGACTTTAGCTCTGAAGAGGCCGTATTCCGGAGGCGAGCAAACAGGAGGCAAGTCCGGGATGAGGGCTGCTCGTCCGGCTCACCAACTAGCAGCCCCGAGACACTCGGCGCACGACTTTGACCTCACCGGATGGGATTTTTCATCCTTCAACTGCGGTAATGTCTCAAGGGGATGTTTTAAGGTTGAGACCGAGTGCTCGCTGGCACGTGGGCAGCCGTCCGTTAGTGTAGACACGGGGATGCTGGGGGCAGCACCCACATGGGGTCAAGATTCTTGTCTGCTAGCTGTGAAGCAGGAGGTGGAGGGAAGCTGGAAGGCGAGAAGAGACACGGAACCCCTCAGCAGCCTCCGGCAGGGAGTGTTGAAAGCACCCGTGTCCCTTGCAGCGGAAAAGCTGGTCCTTCATACCACCTTCCTGTCCTACCATCCAGTCTCTGAAAACAAAAGCGAACGAGAGCTCCTAAGTTGAGTTCAGCCGAAGCGTCTTCCTGAGCCCAAGTGGCTGAGACGCGTGTGCTCCGGCTGACAAGAGTGAGAGGCCCAGGCTTGGCGGAGACTCTGCTGTTCCAGAATCCAGCTCAACGCGGATTCTCTGCAGGGATCGTGTTCTTGTCCCGTTCTTGCGCGGTTTACAGAAATGTGACCGTGTTCACGAATGCAGGTTCGTTCGGCCATGGAGCACGTGTTGATTAAACTGGATGCTGGACCGGAGGAGGACCAAACCTCCGTGCCCTCCAGAAGCCCCCAGTCTGGCGGGGGAGACGCGTGTACGGATGACGACGGAGGGTACAAGAGCCACGGAGTGTGGAGGAAGGAGGAGTCAGAGGTTTGGGGAGAGACTTAGGGAGAATGTCATCCCGAAGGGGTGGGGGCCTTGGGGCCGACGTTTCTGTTGGTTTTAAAGGATCACCAGGTTGCAGAAAAGATGGATGCTCTCTGACAGTGGGTCGTAATTCCTGTTCCCAGAGTGGCTTTTGTTTTCATTCTTGAAGCCGGTGGACACAGTTGACCTCCTTGTCATGGAACACGCGGGAAGACCACGCTGTGTTCAATTATATAATATAGCTGGTCTACAGGTTAGGTAATTGGCTTTGAAATGCCACATTAGAGGTTCCTACAACCAAAACTACTAACAGCGCGCAGTGACATTAAGAAGAACCGTCATGAAGCTGGTTTGTGACACCCCGGTGTCAATGAGGGGCTCGGGGTTTTGGGTGTGACAAATGTTGACTTCATTTCTTACAAAGAATATGGACAATAATATTAAATAGAAACGCGTAGGCTACGTGTCACAGCCACGGAGAACCACACAGAGACCAAGCCGTAAAACGAGGGAGCAAACACAGGATAGCCAAGCTGAAAACAAGCCCCATGACATTGGTCTCCAAAGCGATATAACAATGTCTTAAAGGGCTGCCTGGTGGCTCAGTGAGTTGAGCTTCCAACTCTTGATTTCAGCTCAGGCCATGATCTCAGGGTCATGAGATCGAGCTCTACACTGGGCTCCAGGCTCAGCGTAGAGTCTGCTTGTAGGCTCTCCCTCTTCCCGCTCGTGGGCTTGCACACATGAGTGCTCTGTCTCTCTCCAAAATACATAAATCTTTTTTTAAAAAAATCTTAAAAAGGTAAGTCAGGTACTAAGCTTTCTAGAGGCTTAAGCAAGAGTAGCCTACAGCCCTCCTGTCCGTTACCCTCTTTACATCAGCGGCGTCGACGGATGTATTTTCTCAGCGGAGTAGAAGAAAGGTCTTCCTGTTCTGGAGGGAAGGTTTTTCACGTGGGTCTACGGACAGGGGAGGTTTGGGCTTCCAGGACCTGGACCGTGGTGAAGCTCCAGGGACACGGTCCCTGCCGCGGCGGGGAGCCCGGGCTCTGAAGTCGAGGCTGACCCACACGCAGCTCCTGTGCTGGCCTCCTGACGGCCACGACGTGACATGCAGTCCTCACCCCTCATGTCCCTCACCTGGGACGGCTCAGGCCGAGTGGGGAGCAGTCGGGGGAGTGAGGCGGGCGCACTCGGCCGCGGGGGACGGCAGATGCTCCGCAGCCCGTAACCCGGGCCGAGAGGGTGAGGCTGGTGGGTGGACGGGCCGAGTGGAGCGGGCGGCGGAGGGGAGGGCGTGTGTGACGAGTCGGCTGGCGAGGACAAATTGAGGTGTCGCTCATGTTGTGCCCGTCTCCTTTCCTAAAGGTGAACGACTCGAACTGTGACCCAGAGCTCCTGTCCCTGCTCCTGGACGCCGGGCTGCTGGCGAAGTGCGTCTCCACTGCCTTCTACCCGCACGTCGTCCGGCACCTCCTGGCCAGCCCGCGGCCAGGGCCCTGGGACGCGGAGGGGCTGGCCGGACACCTGCGGGACGCCGGCCACGTGGCCGAAGCGGGGTCGCTCCTTCTGGCCGTGAGGGGGACGCACCGGGCTCTGCGGACCTTCAGCGCGGCGCTGAGCGCGGGGCAGCACTGGGTGTGAGCCCGGCCCGGGCCTGCGTGGCCGCGGCTCCTCAGCCGCCCCGCGGGAAGGAGCCCCCGAGCCGACGGCCGTCCCACAGGTGTCGTGGGAACCTGTCGACCGTCCTCAGCGCTTCCGACAAACCGCAAATAAAGCTGTACCTAAGCGGCGAGCGGCCTTCTCGCTTGTCCTTTCTCGTTGGCGACCGGTTAACCTACTTTCTCGCTGACTCAGAGACCTGACCCTTCCTCCTTATTTTGAGCTGCCTTTTCTGGTAGAACCCAGGGAATCAGGACATTTCGGATGTGCTGGTGGCGGGGGCTGCCTTTGAAGGGGAGAGTGTGTGTGGAGCGGGCAGTGGCCGGAGTGGATGTCCTCGGACAGAGGAAGGCCGTGTCGGGTTAGGGACGCAGTTCGGCTCTGGGGACTCCGGCACTCTGAACCGTCGTCAGTCAGTGGAAAATGAGGGTTGTGCTGTTTGTGTCACCGTTGTTACGTGAGGTTGTGTGGGAGAGTCTCTGTGAGATGCAGCGTGTCACGTCCTCCCCGCTCACCAGGGTTGCAGTCCGTGAGTCGTGATTGTGAGGCCACAGCCAGATCCCTGGGAGCACCTGAGGCGCCTACTGAATTGGGGTCCCCGCACGTATCAACACCACATACTAAGGTTAGCAAAGTTGCGCATCTGGAATCTGGATAACCGGGGCGGGGAGGGGGGAGCTAACAGCGCCGCTGTGGGCTCTAACCCTCGGGGGGGGGGTCACATGGAAGGAGTGTCCCCTGCGTGGGGGCAGAAGGACTGCGATGCGTGACTCACTGGCAGTTGCTCCCACGGCGGACGAGGGTGCCTGAAGGTGGAGGCTCAGAATGGAAGTTCTGGGCTTCGCTCTCGTGAGAGCCTCACCAGATTCAAGCCACAGCAGCGGTCTGGGCGGCAGCTGGCGGGCCCACCCTCTACGAATAATGTTGCTTTACCTCACAGTCCATGCCACCGTCTTCATCACTGACTTTGCCTCCTTTCTACTCCTATGGGTGTAGCCACAGAGTGCTTGAACAAAAAAAAAAAAAAAAAAAAAAAAAAAAAGTTTTCATCATCTTTGGTCAAGATTTAGCAGCTACATTGCCCAGCATCTGCCTTCTGACCCGTTGTCTACTCCTGGACTGAGTTCCTTGTCCAAACCTTTGGTAGCACCTAGAATTTGGGAATAGCTTACACAAGCCTCCGAAATGTTTTTAGAGGAAGGGGGTCAATATTTTTCTCCCCAGTCAGGTAACACCTGTGTGGAGAGACCCACAAGGCCAGAAAGGCCTTCCTGGGACCCTGCGGGCACCAGTTGTACCAGACGGCACTGATTGAGCCACTCCCAGGAAGCGTGCCTACTGGTCACTTGGGTCTTCTCTAACCTTACAGCTCCCTTCCATCATTTCAGGCGACCGAAAACATACACTGAGCGGTATTCTGAGATAACGTAGTCCATTTTAATGGGATCCATCCAGAAATGTTTTTCTTCACACTGCAGAATTCTAGGCCCTAGACACTAGTATAACACCATGACTCTCTAGATAAATAAACCGAGGGCCAGAGGGTCGAAGTGACTTGCTCAAGGCCAGCGGTGAGTTGTGGGTCTCCGCTGTGCAATGCTTCTATGGAAGAGAGCCCTTCATATGAACTACGTTGCTCTGGTCGGACTCATGTCCTCACCAGAAATCAAATTTGCAAAGTTTGAGCAGTTTCTGTGGAGGAAAAAAGAAAATGAAGGAATACATTCCGGATTCGTACGAAATGCAGAAGTACTCGAGATCATTTTGGTCTTTGTGTTGGTATTTAGAATGTCGACCATAAATGTTAAAGAAATGAGATAATCTGATGCCTTTCTTACCAGAAAAAGCTCCTAACAATGATCTCAAACATGTCTCTTTGAACACAAAGCAGAATAAGAAAGGGCTGCCCTAGCCATCGCTCTCCAACCTCATAGCGTGGCTTGCCTGGACAGCGGACCCAAGGCTGGGCACGGTGGGCTTCTTACATCTGCCGGCAGCTCACCTCATCTCTCTTGAGCCTTGTGTTCTTAGGCACAGGGAGGGCCAAGACCGCCTTCCAGATGTTTGCAATTCAGCCGGGTCACGCTGTGTCGTCACTGCTGCCCAGCGTGGTCTGGGCCCTGCTGGATCCCCCGTCCACCCTGGGACTCCTCTCCCTCCTTGGTGCTAGGCCCTGCATCAGCTGAGGGAGTTCCCCACCCCAAACACAGACCCCACGCTTGGAATGCATTAACTCATGTCATCATTGATAACCTTATAAGGAAACGAGGAGCAGAGAGACTGTTGTTTGTTGGACACAAAGCGGGAGGTAACAGAACCGTGAGGCAGGGGGAAGCGGTCCGACTCCGAACCTCGGCTGCACGCTGTGTGCATTTCCGTCCTCGTGGCACCTCCTGCCGGTGCCAAGGGACCCGGGTGAAGTCCCTGGCGGACATCTGAATAGCACTACGCTCTATTTTCCATCTTTCTTTTCCACTCATGAGCTGATAATATGGCAAAGGGGCTCTAAAATGTTCTTGGAGTCTTTCCAACTGCCTGCTGGTATCCCAGCCCGTTCAAGAGCTCAGACACCGAAATGCCCAGACGTTCCCGCTTCCCACACAGTACCCAGGAGCCTTCGTTCAAACCTTCCCTGGCATTCCACGTTTCCCAAAATGTGCACATGGCTTTGACCCCCATGAATGTTCTCTGTAGACAATTTCGGCATCTAGCTAGCATACCGAGCTTGCTGAAGGGAGGATGAGTCAAGGACCCGAAGTGCTAATATCCATTTGGAAGGTCATCAGGACCCGTGGTTAATGATCGCAGCTGTGTATTAGAACCACCTGAAGAAAATTTAAAACCTACTGATGCTGAGCGCCCCCCACCCCTCAACCCCGACCAGTGAGAATTACCTAGGGGTGACGGCTGAAGTCATGGTAAACCACAGCCAGCCGGGGAACCGGACTGATGTCACTGGCTCCTTGTCTCTCAGTGGCCATGTCTGTGGCCACTTGCCTTTCACTCAGAAGCAGACGAGGAATGTGACAGGATCTAACCCGGGCCTGCCTGTCCGTCAGCCCCGCTCTGGAAGGGTCGACAGGGACTGGAGGGAGCTCTGTGCTCTCAAGTGACGGCCAACAGTTGGGACGCCGTCTCTCTTCTTAGTAACTTTAAAGTAGTTTTCAACTGGAAATGGCTTAGAACATGAGAAAATAGGAAAACAGACTCCTAGGTGTCAGGGGCTTGAAAAGAAGGAAAGGGCGCGTCTTGTATGAGCAGCCATGCTGTGGGCTCTCTCCTCACTGACCGTGGGACGCAAGAAGCAAGGCTTGGTCCCGTGGTCCCGATGGTGCTGGAGCCCGACACTGATGGTGCCAGTCCTGGAGCCGTGACGTGGGGAGCCCGCTCGGGCTGGGAGCCAGCAGGGAGCACAGCAGACTGGTGGGCGTACAACACCAACTCGGTTCCGATGGTGGTGGTGAGGGCCTGGAGTGTGAGTCTCTCCTCGCCGGGGGAGCTCTGGAAGGGTGCCTCAGGGCACAAGGGGCCGACCTCAGAGACCAAGGCCTCCACAGCAGTCGGGCAGCAAGGGAAGCCATAGGGGGTGTGACAGAGATGGCCCTGGAAGGAAGGGTTCTAGTGGCAGGCCTCACCCGCCAACGGGAAGGGCCTGGACTGGCATTTTCACTGAGCCGGAGGCAGCTCCGTCACCTGATGGAATTCAGGTCCTGACGAGCCACAGGCCTCAGTCACGCGGAGCCGGCATGGCCGAGGACGAAGCACTGGCGGAGGCTGCATCCGGGTTGGAGGGCCAGCCCGGCTGCTCTGTGACTCTGGGCAAGGTCACTTGGTGGCTCTCTGTGTCCTCATGACACCGACCTGCTGTGGTAAGGCCCGGCTTCAGCAGGGGAGGGCTCCCTGTGGGATGTCAGGACGGGGAGGGTATGTGGGAGGAGGCTGGGGGTCAGAGTGGACCACCTGCACGGGCGGGGGCAGGGAGGGGTCTCTGAGACCCCCGGGGCCCTCCCTAAGTTCCCGTGCTGCTCTTGGGCACCTCGAGGGTCACGCACCCCCACTAGGCCTGAGCTGGGCTGAAGGCAGAGCTGTCAGGAGGCTCGCAATGCTGTCATTCTGGGAGGAGCGAGGCGCCACTTTGTCTACAAAGCAGGACCCTCAACGGGGCGTCCCGGTGTCTGAGGCACGGGGCTGGGGCTGAGCCACACAGATCTGTCGCCCCTCCGGCTCCCGCAGCCGGTGGTCCAGGCGCAGGGGTGAGGCCGCCCTGTCCCAGGGACAGAAGCGCAGCACAAATGGCTCCTTTCTCTCTGCCTCTTCCGGGCTGTGAAGGCCTCCAGTGCTGCGTCTTCGGCGCTGCCTGTGGCTCCCGGCGCTCACCCTCCGATGCCGCTTCCCCCGCCTCCCTTCTTCGGGTGAGCCCTGCTGTTCACCGCTTCTTCCCCGGAGCCGGACAAGGCCTCTCCGGTCCTTTGATGAACTCGCCTGTAGCCCATTCTTTACGCCTCCTTTGTTTTCGCTACAGGAGCGTTGCTCTTTGCTACTACAAGCAATAAAATAACACAAGGAACAATGCAGCGAGCACCTGTGTGGGTGCGGGGTCTCTGCTATGCCTTAGCGCTCAGCCCCGACCTGCTCCGGAGCAAGTAGGTGCTGATCCCCGGGGATGTTCGAGAAGCGCGGTGGGAGGGGTTAAGGGCCTCGCCCGGGGTTGCCCTGTCAGGGAGGGTCGGGAGCAACACCCCCCTCACACCCCGGGTCTGATTCCGAAGCCCAGCGCTGGTGTGAGTCCACACTGCTTGAGAATTCCGGCTTCCCGGGCCCTGCGGGTCGTATCAGCGGCCACGCGCTCTGATTCGGGGGGCGACCGCAGCCAGAGGGTCTCCTTGTGTGGAAGGGATGACCTGACCTGTTGGGCAGCTGCTCGTGTTCACGTCTTAGCAAAGTGGAAGCTTTTCTCCTCCTGCCCGAGAGAAGGATTTAGAGAAAAGGCCTTGTTCTGGGGGACCCCACACAGTTGGTAGAAAAGACCTCAGAGTAGATGGGATACGACTGGTCTCTTTGTGGGGGAGGAGGAAATCAGCCTTGTGGAGGGGAGGGATCCCTGGGGGTGGGGGGGTCCTCCAGTGCTGCATCCCAGCCACCCCCGTGTCCAGACCCCTTGCTCAGGGCCCTTGACAGGTGGTTTGGGCTCCGCCAGGGGGTGTCTCACACAGCGGCTTGTCCCCAGAGCCGCAGCAGCAGCCGTTTGCAAGTCCCACTGTTGGTCCCGGGCAGGGGTGCCTCCTGAGCCCGCCGCTGTGTTCCCCAGGGATGCCGGGCATCTCTGTGTCCGGGGGCCCCGGTGGTGAGGCTCGCGGGAGGGCCGCTGAGCCCTGCTGGCCTCCCACATCCTTTTCTGCCCGTGGGGGGGTCAGGTGCCTGTGTGCTCCCTGACGTGGCCCTTGGCTACAGCAGGTGCGGGGGCTCCACCCACCTGGGTCCCAGGCTAACCTACCCAGTGCCCTGCCCTCCCCTACCTCTACTCCAGGGCCCCCCCAACAACCACCAGATCCCGCTCTCTAAAAGCCATGAGCGGGTCTTGTCTTCAGCCCCCATTCCCCAGGCTCCGCAAGCCCAGCTCCTGAGCACGGTCATCAAAGCCTTTTACTCGGTGCCTCCTTTGGTGACTGTTTTTTCTGTAACGTGCCTGCAAGTTATCCTCACAGCAAAGATGCTGGACATCATCATTCTGAAATGCATTCTAGAGAGTGTAGTGAGCCTCACGCCCAAACAGTAGCCCCAAATCACAGAGCTGGGGGGGATGGAACGGAGATGAACCCGGTGTTCTGTGAGGCTCAGACTCCTACTTAGCCCCATGTCCTGAGTAGCAGAAGCAGTGTGTGTGCCTAGATTTGGTAAAAAACAAAATAAATCACATACCCTAAGGTTTACCATCTTTTTAAAAAATTTTATTTAATTATTTGACAGAGGGAGAGAGAGATCACAAGTAGGCAGAGAGGCAGGCGGGGGTGGGGAAGCAGACTCCCTGCTGAGCAGAGAGCCCAATATGGGGCTCGATCCCAGAACCCTGAGATCATGACCTGAGCTGAAGGCAGAGGCTTTAACCCACTGAGCCATCCAGGTGCCCTAAAGTTTACCGTCTTGACCATCTCCAAGTACAGTTCAGTAATGTCAAATATACTCACGTTACTGTACAACCAATCTCCGGAATGTTCTCCTCTTGCAAAACATTCCGTTTCCATTAGACAAGTCCCCTTTCCCCGGTCCCCAGCCGACAGCCACCATTCCCCTTTCTGTCTCGTAGATCTGATTATTCTAGGAACTCCATGGGAGCAGCTTCATACAGGATTTACCTCTTAGTGACCGGCTGCCTTCGCTCAGCATGATATCCTCAGGGCTCCTCTACATGGTAGCACATTTCAGAACGTCCCTCCTTGTTCCGGCCGAGCGCTCTCCCGCTGCGTGTCGGTGCGGACGGTGAGCCCAGCGAGCCCGCCGGAGGGTCAGCGGGGAGGAATGAGCCATGAGTGGTCAGTGTCCGAACATCTTGTTCACAATCTTCTTCTAGTCTAGACCATAAGGTCGGTCTATGGCCCATGTCTGGAGCGGGGAACCATCCTGGGCTCTGGCTGGCATACGCCCCAGGCGATCACGGATAAACCCCGGGAGGAGAGCTCACTGGCGCACGGGCAGAGCCTCAGCGGGGGAGTCCCCGCGGTCAATGGATCCTGGGAGCACAAGCCTACGTTGTTAAACATAGACTTGGGTTAAAGGTTGCAGACGTGGGTTAAAGCCTCCCTTGAAAAGGTGGCCTCTGACCTGCAGACCCATGCCCAGCGGCAGGGGCAAAGGAGGGAGAGAGGGGGCGGGGCGGGGCGGGCTCCCAGGGAGGGCAGGATCCTAGACCCCAGGGTCTACCTCCATCACGGTAAGAAAGAACCACTCCTAGAAGAATCGTTTTAAAACATGAAAGGTGGTTTTTGGTCTTGTTTTCAAATCAGAAATGATATTATACTGGATTTATACAATATACAATTTCAACATGGAATGGTCTTAATAATTTTCTTCTTTGATCCAAATTGAAGAGCTGAATTAATAATTCTCCTAATATAGAAGCTTCTTTTACTTGCCTCTTTTCAAATTCTTTGCCTTTCTCCCATGAGATCTAGGGGATGATTGTGAATCATTTGTTTGCTCTATGCCTGGATGCAACCACAGTATTTGAGGTGAAAGTCTTACTTTATTTTTCATAATGGATGAGACTGGCTTGTAATGTTTGTGCACGTATGTACCCTCTGTATCAAGGTCTGAGGTTTTAGATGAACTAAATCTAGCTTTTTAAACTGAGACGTACTGGGACGCCTGGGTGGCTCAGTCGGTTAAGCGGCTGCCTTCGGCTCAGGTCATGATCCCCGTGTCCTGGGATCGAGTCCCACGTAGGGCTCCCTGCACGTCAGGGAGGCTGCTTCTGCCTCTCTGCCTGCCCGTGTGCTCTCTCTCTGACAAATAAATAAAAAAAAAATCTTAAAAAAAATAAACCGAGAAGTACTTTTAATGCTTTAAAAATCACTGACCTTGCACAATTATTAACCATATCTTGAAAGTTTGAAAGAACTAACTCGAAACCATTTAGACTTAGTATCTTTTACGGAGTTAATTCTGGCATTTTCAGGTTTGTCTTATGGTAATCTGGTCAGGCTGTCCACTCCTTGACTCAGTTGGGGAGTAATTAGTATTTTTCTCAGAAGCCCTCCATTTCTTGAGATTAAAGATCAGAGCATAAAGTAATAAAATGAATTCCTCTTCATGTCTGTATTTTTTATTGCATACAATTGATCATTTCTAATTTTGTGTGTTAGGACTTCCTCCTTCTCTTCTTTGATTGGGCAAACTGAAGTGTGGTCAGGCGTTTTGGGCCGTTGAAAGGTCACATCTTTCAGGTTTCGATTATCACGTTCGCATTCCTATTCATTTCCGATATCCCACGATTGCTGTTAAAGTTGTTTCGATGTTGTGTCTGTGACCTCCATAGACATCTGTCCTTCCCTTCTAGTTTCTGGCATTTTCCCCACTGTCTGAGAGCGCCTCCCGACCTCAGTGAGCGGCTTCTTCACCTCCAGCATTCGGTGCTTATCTCCCCTTTCAAGGGCCCAGCGAGGTTCTGCCAAGGTCCGCCACCACCTCCTGGGAGACCACACTGATTTCCTGGAGGATGAGGGATGGAGAGTCAGTGTTTACTACGTTCCCTCAATCCGGTCCCATCTGCTCTGTATCTAGCTGCTAATCCTCTACGTCTGGGACAGGTGGATGGTCTTGCCTGGGTTGAGTCCGGGGAGAGGATCCCCCCCGCTTGGTTATCCCTTATTGATTGTAGTACGTGCGTACAGCCTGCCAGAGCTCCCCTTTGCTGGAACTCGACGCAACATCTCCCGTTCCTACAGCTCTGGGAGGAAGGGGTTGTTACAGGTGAGGGAACTGAGGCACGGGAAGGTTGAGTCACCCTGCTGTGAGTACACCTGCTACGCCTAAATCTAACTCCTCCTTCTCCAGAGGTCGTGAAGTCGTGATGTCGCCGGTATTGTTTGTGGGATGTGGAAAGTCATCCCCCAGCCTGGTGTCCTCCTTCCTTGTGCCGGATGCCCCTTCTGAACCTCTTCTGGGGGCAGGAAAGGCCTTCAGGTCCCAAGAGCAGGAAACGAGGTTCTCTAGGCAGAAGGGTGCAGTGACAGTCGCTGCTCCAAGTGGAGGTCACCCCGCTGTAGAGGGCATGGGGGAAGGGAGCAATGTGGATGCTCTTAACAGAGCACAACTCAGAGCAGTGGGGCCGGGGGAGCGATTCTTTACTCTCATAACCAACCGCAGAAGGGTCGGGAGGCGGCAGACCTCTGGGAACACTGGGTCTAGGAGCTCAGACACCGACAAGAGTCCCTCTTACTCTTTACCGACCAACGTGAGTTTCCCTGCCTGCTGAACTATCTGCTGCTTTTCCACACGGCAGGGCTCACTGGCCACCTGGAGCCCTGGGTGGGCTTCATCTCAATGGCTGGGCCACCCAGAGGAAGGGAAGACTTCCGAGCCCCCTTCCACCAGCAGGTAGATCCCGGGAACAGTCTCTGGTGGAGTCAGAGCAGCAGCGAGGCAGGAGAGGGGCTGGGGGCTGGGGCCTGGTGGTGCCCCTATTTGAAATCTCCTTTGGATGGCGGCAGGGAATGGGCATCTGCGGGCCCAGAGAGGGAGGGTGGGAGACCTGCATGGCAGAGACGCGATTTCCCCAAGCCCGGAGGTTTGCAGCCTGGCGGAGCAGGAAGAGCGGATTCGGGAAGCCGTCCTCCCTGTGCCATTTCCTAGCTGTGCGACCCCAGGCGAGGGCCTTTGTGTCTGCTGCGAGCACTAGGAGGCCCCTGTCACCCGGTGACCTTTCTTACATTTAGACTTTCGGAAAGGGAGAGGAAAGCAACCCGAACCCCTTGGCCTTGTCATTCCTTTCAGGAACACCTGCAGGAGTTGCCATGGCAACGGGATCCTCAGCCTCGCTCTTCTCTGCCCCCCGGGCTTATTAGCTTCTGCTGTCTGTCAACTGCGGGGCTGCGATTGGCGGGGCCTGGAAAGCTGCCCGGGAGAGGGTAATTGCTGGGTAAGGTCAGCATTCTTGGTCCTGGAAGAAGCTTGGAGATGTTCTGTTCCCAGAGATCAGGGTCCTCGGAATCAACTTGCAGGATGACCTGGCAAAGGTGGGGAGCAGCAAGGTCCCCGGGGTCTCTTGGCTATTTGTGGGTGCAGGTCCGACCGCCTGGGGTACAGAGAGGTCAGAGCTCTGGACTCGGGCAGCATTACTCCCGCCCCTCCTGTCATCCTGTGCAGGTCTCAGGACCATTCCCAGCCTCGGACCAGCAAAACAGCAGGGCAAGGTAAATACTGTTCTCCTCACTTCGCGATCAGAAAACGGAGGTGAGGACAGGGTCACCCTGTGCGTAAGCCCCAAGGGTGGGGAGGAAACTGCCGAGTTCTGTCCCGATCCCTGCTGTTTCCGATACAGTCTTCGGCCCCGCCCCTCCTGCCCTTCTCATGACCGGCACCTGTGGCAGCTGCAGAAGCGTCATCTCTAGCGTCACAAAATGGGCTTGATGAAGCTTTCTGGGGAATACTTCGATGTTTCGCTTCCGATGGAAAAAACACCTCCGTTTCATGGTCTGCTCAACTGGGTGCCTGGTCGGTATATTAAGACTATGACGAGGGGCACTCTGGGAGGTGACGAGGCAGTTCGGCAAGCAGAGGTCCATGGGTGGGGGGCACGCTGGGAAGATGCTTGGAGCCAGGGGGTGCGGCCCCTGGATCTGTGGGTGAGGCCTTGTCTGCTTCCCAGGGTCGAGAAAGAGGCTTCTGTTGGAGCCGCACAGTCGTTCGACCCTCTGCTCGGGGGCAGTATCGTTCTCAGCGTTGGGTGAAGCAGGTCATCAGGTGGGGCCTCGTGTCCCTGCTGACCTGGACTTGGAACCCATCTCCCGTTATCACTCTGGTCTTGGGTTAATGATGGTAGGAGACATGGAGCTGAGCGTTTCCCAGGTAGGGCACGAATCAGAGCAAAGCTCTTAACCAGGAGATCCGCTACCCCGTGGGTGGCATGGAGGGGCTTCCGGGGGGCTCCGGGAATCCCTGAAATCACGTGCATTGCACAGTGCATGTGCACACATGTGTGGGAGAGAGGAGGAAGGATGCCCATGGCTTTTTCTGGATTCTCAAAAAATCCAGAAAGGTGAAGAGACACTGAGTAAGGACTTTTCTGAGGGAGACACAAGGGGCCGACTGAAGACCTGGGAGCCCCAGGGATGCCCGGAGAGTTTGTGCTCAGCGTGGAGCCCGTGTGGAGAAAGACAGCTGCAGTGGTCTGTGCACTTGAACTTCTGGGCCACCTAGCTTTGCCCACAGACAACCAGAGAAAAACAGAAACAAGCTTTGCAAAACCAACCCACACCCAGTGCCTGGGGACCTGCCACCTGCCTGGGGGAGAGGTCCCACCCCCCCACCTCCTGGGGACGTCTGGGCCCTACTCAAACAGCACCGTCTTTCCCTGCAACCCTGCAACACCCTCCCCACCCCCACCAGCGTGGGGAGCAGCCTTCTCTCACCTAGGCTGTCTCTGTTCAAGGGAACAAAAAGAACTCAGAAGGCAACAATTTTTTAGGCAGGAAATGGTTGCTTTTTATGCTCGTCAAGCGTCTAGTGAAATTCAGAATAAAACCCACCACTGTGAAAGAGAATATGGGATAAAAGGAGCTTTTATTACCCTGGGTTCTGCCTCGTTCGAGATGCTTACCTTTCCATTGTGAAACATAAACCTTCTGTGTGTCTTGGCACCAAGACACGCCCGGTGATGAGTTGTTGTTGCTTTCTTCTCATAGACCATCTGGGCAACCACGCCGGGATCTGGAGGAATGCTTGCGCGGTGGGAAGGGAGCAGAGAACGGCGCTAAAACTTTTCCAACAGTCAGTTTTATGCATGCACGGCAATTGCTTCTGCGGGAAGACGGAGGAAGAGTTACTGCGTCGGAGCTGCTGAGCCTTGTGAATGTCGCGCCATGAAATGCCGCGTCCGGAACACAGCCCGGCTTGGGAGTGGGTGGCTGGACTGTCAGGAGCCCGGGCAGGGCACCCCCTGCTCCCGGGGCTCAGAAGAGGGGCTTCTGGTTCCCCTCGAAGCCACTGGAAATGGCTCCCTGGGGACTCACATGGAGTATGGGGCAGGAGGGACCCTCCGAGGCAAGGGATGGTGGTCTCGGCATCTCCCCCACTAGGCGGAGGCACCCGGAACCACGGTGTCTCCCACTCTGCCACCTTGTGTCCAGCTCCTCTCCTTCCTGTAAATCACCGGTCAGTCCTCCACATAAAGGAGTCTTTACGTTCTTAAAAAAAAAAGAGATGTTGTCCATCTCTTAGTAGAGATGTAGGGGGAAGGAGGTAACAAACAGCTATTGAGTCCCTACTAGGCACAAGTCAAGCTTTTAAGGTCCTGACATACGTATTTTTCTCTAGAACTTAAATTCATTCTAGGAGGCAAAGATTTTCGCCCTGTTTTCCTGTAGAAAATTGGGGGACCAAGTGCTTGCCCAAGGATATTCAGTGAGTTAAGGGACAGAACCCCAAATGGAGCTTCTTTGCCATATAGTATGATGATATTTTAGGAATTAATTCTTCAGCAACAAATCTGCAATATCTTGGAGCACTGGAAGTGTCCTTAGGAGTCGCTCAATTGGGCTGGGCTTTTTTGGCGGGGGTCCCTAAGGCTTGAGGGAGCAGCAGACTGGGTCACTGGGGGAAAATTCACCTGTGTCCCCAGGCCTGATTCCCGCATGGTGTCCCCAGGTGAAGTGCTAGAACTGGAAGGAACGGACAGCAGTGATGGGCTGGTGGTGGCTTTTAGGGCTGGAGCGTGCTGTGTTGGGACGGGCCTGGGCTCAAGTCTTATTCCCGAGAGACCCTGATAGAGTAGTTGCTCAACAAATTCTCACGGACTTGACTCATACCAGAAAGGAGAAAGTGCACAATAATGAATTTACGTCCCCAGATGCCAGAAACCGACTTTTCCAGCTGGTGCTCTCTACGGGAATGAGGCGGGTTGCTGAAAGGCACAGCCAAGAAGCAGACCCTGGCCAGTTGTGCAGCCCCAGTGACGAAGAAAGAGGAAAGCTCGGCGTCCTTCTCCCCACTGAGATCCCAGGAACAGCCCGGCAACCTTGCTCCAAGCCCAGCACTGAGCTGGGGATCCAGTGTCATGAAATTCATTTCCATCTGTCAATGTCTTTAATTAGGTGGGGGAATTTCAGGGACTGTGTCTGGACCTAGAGAGCACCCAATATATCATTTTTCAAACTTAGAATAGGTCAAAATAAAAATATGCCAACTTGCAAGCTGATAGCCCAGCCCAGCCCTGATGCTTTAAAATAACCATTACAACCGAACGAGGAATGTGAGGAATCATCGGTGCACAGCGTGCCGGGCTGGTGGGACATGCTTCACGGCGCTTTATTTCTAGCTGGGCTTGGGAGTGGCAGCATCAAATGCTACCATCTGTACGAAATGCTACTAGCCTCAAGAGTCCTTTATTTCCAAGCTCCTAAAATCTTAATGATAATACACATTAGTACAGCACTTTTTAGTTTATAAAATGCTTTTATGGACATGATCTCGTTTAATCTATGACTTACAACCTCCTGCACCTCGCAACCTCTCTATAAAAAAAATTACCTTCATTTTACATAGAAGTTGGCCAAGAGTTAGACGAGTTCAGCTCAGTTTCCCAAGGTCATGCAAGTGGCACTTGGCCGAGTAAATCCTTGAGTTTGGGTCTTGTCACTCTACCCCCCAACATTATGCTCACGTCTCGAGCAATTCTAGCAGATGTTAACATGTGAGTTGAATACTCCTTGTGACGGGGAGCTCACTCTCGAAGGATGTCAATGTGCTATTGAACAGCTCTGTTGGACTGTTGAGGCAAAGTCTGCTGCCATGTAAAACCCACTCGTGGCTCTCCCTGTGAGAGCGACTAGAGTGGGTTTGCTCTTCTACAAATTGGCTTCGAGAGGGACGGCTCCACGTGGCGAATGGCTACTGGCAAGCACACTGAGCAGCTCCTCCTTCCTCATCTTGCTTATCAAGCGTTTGGGTGAAACAAGCTTAACTCTGCCCACAGCACATTTCTGAGGTGGGATGGCCAACGGTGTCACCGACCAGATCCCCGTTGACAGATTTCTGCCAAGAATGGACATCGAGCTAACTGGGCTGAAACTTCTGCATTTCTGTCTGCCCTCGCTTTTGGAAATCATTCTCCATATTTTTTGCCCGAAGTGGCTCTGAAAACCCCAACAGGTTCCTCATGGTCTTGTCCATAACCTGTGTGTGTGCTAGACACTCCCTTTAACTGCGTTTCACATTCTCTCTTCCCACCGGCTGTGGATCTCAACCCCACCTCCTGTTCTCTGGGCTTTGCTGCCATAAAGATGGTTCAGGGGGGCGAAGCTGGATGTGAAGGGAGGCGCTGGAGGGAGTCCCCTCGGTGGCCCACCTGCCCCAGCTCCAGAGGAAATGCTCTTCTTGCTACAGATTTCTGGAAGAAAGCTACAGGCCCAACGTGGAGTCGCTTGCTTCCAGGACAGCGAAGCAAGACTTCATTGCGGTGTCATCCTCTCCAGGCCTGGAATTCCAAGCCAATCCATCTGGAATTTTCTGGTTGGTGCCAATGAGGTAATCTGTCACACGGACTCTCCTGGCCTCAAAGGAAGATCCCCAGTAAGATCCTCTTCCCTCCTCCTTCAGGGAAGGTGACTTGGCCTGGATCAGTCTTTCTTTACTTTTGCTGATAACTTCTTGCCCTACCTTCCTTCGTATAAAAACCTCCGATTCGTACTTGCTAGAGGGAATTCCGTCTGCTTTGTGACTCACTTAATAAAGCCAATCAGATCATCGGAGTTACGTGGTTGAATTTTCTTTTTTAACAAAACGTAACGACGAGGACCGTCGGTTAGAGGGCTGGTAAGGAGCAGCCACTCACTCCGGGCTGCTTGGGAAGAGGCCTGTCAAAACCTTCGGTCTGGCGGAGCCCCGGGAGAGCAGGCAGGCAGGCCTCACACTCCTGCTGTGGTGTGTGACACACTCACTCGGCAGGGGGCGGGGGGGTGTCTCCTCATTCAGACTCTCCTAGAAAGACTCTGGTCAGCTGTGTCCTCTGCAGCCCGTGCTCTGCCTGGGTCCCCCGGAGCTTCTCTTAGCAGGGCCTCGGGCGATGTGGTGCTGACTCCTCTCTGGCGTGGGTCTTTGGTCAAAAGCGTCCCTTGGCCTATGAACGCAGCTCACAGCCTTCCAGCTGACCCAGTGCCTTCATTCCATGAAGTTCTGCACGAGCCCGTCCTGCTCTAGAATCCTGGGAATGGTACAGATTTGGACACTCTCTTCTTGCTGTAATACAAAGCTTTTATTTTTATTATACTTTTTAAAAAATGTTTTAAGTAGGCTCCACGCCCAGCGGGGAGCGCATCACAGGGCTTGAACTCACGACCCTGAGATCAAGACCTGAGCTGAGATCAAGAGTCGGATGCTTCATGGACTCAGCCACCCAAGCGCCCCAAGCTTTCATCTTCTAGTAAGAGTTTGGATGTTCTATGAAAGCTGATCAAAGAGGAAACAGAGGCTCCAAGAGGTCACCTGACTTGCCCCAGGTGAGTAGTTTATAAACTGGAGAGCTGGACTTTGAACCCAGACCTCTCTGATTCTTCTTATTCTTTCCCGTGTACCTCACACATGCCCGGTGAGCTCCCGCTCCTTCCCTCCTGCCAGCTTCACCCCTTGGGTGAAGGAAGGAAGGAAGGAAGGTAAATTCCCTCTTCATCTTATGGACAATTATGGCAAGTCCTGCCCAAGGCGGTGTGCAGTGAATTCAGGGGCTTTGCTCAGAGAAAGCCAGGCCCCTGCCCCGCCTCCAGCAGGGCCTGATGAGTCCTCTTGGAAACTTATGGTTGAAATTTGTGGGTCTAACCTTACAGTCTTCCCTGAAGGCACAAGTGGTTTGGTTGTGCCTTCCTGGAATAGGTGAGGTTTGGGGCAGGCTAGATGTCACTTGCTTACCAGGGACCCTCCAGGCAAACAATCCCAGCTACCAACCAGGCTCATCACCCAGACTCAGGAAACTGCCCTGATGGGCCACAGAGATTGGGATCTGAGACGGATTTCTGTCCTAAAATGGGAAAATTAGCAGCGGAGGGTTCTTCCTTAGTCATTTTGTCTGGTTGCTGTGAACTTTGATAAGGAAATATCATCTCTCTAGGCTCTGTGAATCTTCATTCCTTCCTTTCTGTGTCTTTTTCACCAGTTGGGATGAGGTCAGCCTTTCAGTCGTCCTTCTGTCCCGTCGAGGCTGGAGTTGGGTATGCAGGAGGCCCTGGCCTCTGTCCTCCCATGGGAGACCCTGGCTCGGCTCTCCAGCGGGGACCTTGGTGCAGGGGCGTCCTTCCACTGGTGCCGCAGTGTCATCTCCTGGGCTAATCCTGTCCAGCTTCCCAGGACCAGGTGAGGCCCCATGTCTTGCAAACCACCCGCAGCCCCTACGGCCCACACTCCCCCGAGTGCATTTCCAGACCTGGAACATCTTCCTCTTTGTCTCTGTCTCGTTCTCCAGAATTCGGGTGAGGCTTTGCCTTCTCCTGGGAGCTTGTCTGGGATACCCCCAGACTGGGCTGAGGGTCCTGCCCCTCACCTTCCCCCTGCCTGTTTGGTTGCAGGGACCATGGCGGTGCCTGGCAGCTGTCTGTCCTCTGCTATACAGGGACCCCTGACTGTCCGGCCCTGAGGCTGTCTGTCCCCCTGAGTCTCTGGCATATGGTCTCTGGTTACTCTCATGAATGGGGGTGCACAGGGAAGTTTGGTTGCTCTCTGGCTGTCTCACGTTAGTCCCCCCACCTCGGTCTGTCTCCCAGGGGCCCAGCGAGCGGGTTTGAGGGGACTTGCTGTCCCTCCCGCCCTCAGCGCTAGGAGTGGAGGCACACACCTTCCCCTCTGCCTTTTTCATTCTCTCCAAGTTGGTGTTTAGCTTAGTCTAGCTTCAGGCCCCATGTAAGATCTGCCAAATTTCTTCCGGCCTGAGCCTGTTGTCCTCTATTTAAACTCAACAGGAGGCCCAGGAAATGGATTGCTGGCTCCTAATTCACTGACGAATTGATGGGATAATTATGTCTCTCAACATCCCAGTGACTGCCGTGTGTTTTGGGGGTGACAGAAATAGGATATGATGGGTAGAGGCGGGGCTCAGAGCTGCCTTCATTGAGCAGAAAGGGAGCAGAGATCGTCGATGTGTTCCCAGGTGGGGAAGCTTCTTCACCTTCCAGCCTTCCTTCCAGGAGGTCTCCAGGAGGGTTTCTGGAACACAGCACAGTCAGCCCCAGGACAGTATCTGTGCTGAGGGCAGGCGCAAAGCCTCCATTCAGGGACGTGTCCTCCTTTTGTGAGTGCAAACCTGCCACCCAGGGACTTCCATTCTGTCCATTCTGACCTCCAGGGTGACACAGGGTAGCTGGTTTCTTTATACTCAGAGTGCTGGTCTTTATTTTATTTTATTTTTTAAGTAGGCTCTGTGCCCAGCATGAAGCCCAGTGTGGGTCTTGAACTCACAACCCTGAGATCAAGACCTGAGCTGAGATCAAGAGTCAGACGCTGAACCGACTGAGCCACCCGGGGGCCTCATCAGAGTCCTGGTCTTCAGATGCTCAAAGCTAGTTCCTGAATGCACACGACCACGGGGAACGGCGCTGACAACCTTGGTAGCCAGGACTAGAGAGACAGACAGGTCCTCTGGCTCAGAGGAGCCGCACTGGCCGGACTGGACAGGCAGCTGGACTATAGTTCAGGAGGGGGCACTGAGCTGTGTCCCCTCCACAGGTGGCCCGCAGCCCTGGGTGCACAGCCCCGTGGTGACCCCGGGCACAGTGTTCCTGTGCCCCCCATCTGGTGGGCTTCCAACACCACGGGGCTGCCTGCGGAGCCAGCTCCTCCCTGCAGGCCACAGGGTTCTGAGCTCTGTGCCCGACTTCCCCTTGCTTCCTTGCCCTGGGTTCTCGCCGCCCCCTGGGCTCTGGCTCATGGGATGGGTTTCTGGCGCCTTCTCCCAGCGACGCGTTCCCACCGAGAGGGCAGGTCCTCGCTCCCCGTGAACTCTCATCCCCACCGCCGCTTCCCAGGCCCCGAGCGCTCGCTCCCACCTGTCCCCTTTGGACTGGAGATGGGGCGTTCGTACGTCCTTCTCTTACGTTACCTGGATCAGGAGCCGGACTTCTGCTGAATGTTATGACAAAGGTCTCCTGGATCCTTTTTTCTCCTTTCTCCCAGGTCTTAGAGGAGATGTGTGTCCCATCTTATTCTGCGATCTGATTTAACTCAGCTTGACCTCTTGATTCGCTGTGTTCTAGGCTGGGCTTTACACACATTTAATCCTCACCAAATCTCTGAAATGGGCACCGATATCATGCCAAGTCCGTCGCTCGTTTCCACAGCTAGTGAGAGGCAGGCCGGGCAGTCTGGTTCCTGAGTCTGGCTCGTAACCGTTGCTTCCTCCCAATCCAAGATGGGTTAGTTTCTGTGTTTAATTCATTCCTGGTAGTTAAAACAGTATCTAGTTCATTATAGACGCTGGATAAAAATGTGCTGAGTGAGTGAATAGGTCATGAACAAGTGAATGAGACTTGGCGACTCTCAAAGGAAGGGGTCGCTTTGTGTAGAGATCAGCTGTCCTCAAACTGAAGGGTGCGTCAGAACCCTGGGGGGGGGGCTGCTTCAAAGTCGGAGGGTCCTAGCCCCAGAATTGCCAATTTAGCAAGTCAACACTGGGAATTGCCATTGCTTTTCTTTCTTTCTTTCTTTTTTTTAAAGATTTTATTTATTTATTTGACAGAGAGAGATCACAATTAGGCAGAGAGGCAGGCAGAGAGAGAGGGAAGCAGGCTCCTTGCTGAGCAGAGAGCCTGATGCGGGGCTCGATCCCAGCACCCTGAGATCATGACCTGAGCCGAAGGCAGAGGCTTAACCCACTGAGCCATCCAGGCGCCTGGGAATTGCCATTTCTAAAAATTGCTGGGTGCCGCTGGTACTGCTGGTCGGGGCCCCCTTTTGAGGAGCATGGGCTTAGAGTATAGTCACGTGTCCTTTCTCAGCAGGGGCAGGGAGGGTGGCTGACAGGTGGCCAACAGTTGGTGTAGCCGCCGGGACTCAGACTCCAGCTGTGCCTCTCCCAACAGTGTGACCAGTGGCTCCGGCTGGCCTGGCCCCTTCCAGTATCCTGCCTCAACTGGAACGCTGCATGTGGTGCGGAGATTAATTCATAACACAAGCTGCCTCTTCTAGATCACCTCCTGTACGCCAGGCACCGGTGCATACCCACGAACACCCACACTCACACTTGTATTTTTACTGAGACATTCTATGTGAAACTCTCAGAATTCTTGGGGTCTTCAAAGTTACATCATAAAAACCACAAGGCTTGTAGGCAAATAGGGTCAGAAGCAGACTCAAAATCTACACTGATCGGAAATCTGGCAAAACCATAGAATTAGTGGTGAAAACACCAGCCGAGTACTTAGCTGTGACTTCCTGGGCTTGCCACCAGCCGCACACGCCATTCATTCTTTGCCACCATAATGGTAAGATTAGGTTCCCGAGACCATTTTTTTTTATCCAAGTTAAAAATCTGCTTGTGGTGTAGCCTTCTTCATTAGCGGCTGTTTTAGTACAGGGGATGGACTTCACTCACAGCTCCGTGGAAAGCGTAGTTGTTCTAGAAGCCTCTGAGCTACAATCTGCTGTAAAGAAAGGCACGTCCGTCCATTGTCAGCTATTACCAGGAGGCCTTCGTAGACTGGATTGCCTTCTGTGAACACTCTGGCCCGCCTCACTTCAAAAGTCTCATGCTAAGAACAAATCCCGCAAACCACCGTGACCCCCTGTGTCATAAAATGGGACTGGTTCTGAGTTGGCAAGTCTGGATTTGAACTCAGAGCCGGCCGACAGCAACGTCCCCTACTTTCTCCTGTCCCACCGCCATTAGCAGACAACGAATAGGCAATGAGTGAAGCTGCAGCCCTGGGCCTGTACGGTGTGTTGTGCGCAAAGTAGCAGACAGCATGCCCGCCCGGTGATCCTCTGCGACGCTGAGGGCTCTCGAGGGCCAGGCTTGTGTCCCGGCCTCCTGTCTGCCTGCAGCACCTGTGTCATGGCCCACGCAGAGCACTGCTCAATCCAGTATTTATGAATGGAATCCTGTTCAAGTCAGCAATAAAAACAAGTCAAAGGTAGAAGTCATTCCTTTAGTAAACAAATCTTACATTTTCTTTAACGAGATTGGGAGACTGCCTAGCGGTATTGGCGGTGACATTTTTGACACTTTGGCCTATGATAGGCTGACTTCCCTGGAAGAAGTTCTGGAAACTTCCTTGGTACAGGTGGCTCAGGGAGTTTTATCAGGGCCCCTGGGGCAGAGGGGCCCTCCTGGGACAAAGCTGTGCTGCCCGGATTGCAGAGTGCATGTGGGGGCATTGCGGGTGTCCGTGTGCGGGAGAGTAACTGTGGGCACTCTGGGACCAGGCTGTGAAAGAGACAACATCTGACCGAGGGGGGCTGGAGGGGCAGATGCAGCCCTGGCCAACCTCTGAAGGGCCACAGAGGAGCAAAGGCCATCCTCGTGGCCCCCAGGGGCAGCGCGGGGCTAATGCCTCAGCTCCCAGCCTTACCCCTGTGCTTCACGTGCTGGGGCTTCTCCCGACTTTCATCCTCCTCCCTAAGTTCAGGTGACTCGCCCACGATACGATGAGGGCCTCGGCATGAAAATGTCACCCCATTAATCAGCCTCGTGTGCTCCTTGCCCTGCGATCCGAACGCAGTGCACAGTCTGCGCACAGGTCCGGGCCGGGTCCCAAGCCACACAATCACTGGTCCGCATGACTACCGCTCCCCGAGCTCAGAGTTCCCATTTGTAAAATGAGTTACATAAACTGACTTCACAGGGCTGCTGTCGCCTAAAATGAGGAATTCCAGAAGGGTGCCGAGCAGATGGCCAAGCCCTGTCGGCAGGGGCACAAAGAAGTAGACCACAGCGGGCTTCCGGAAGCTTCCAACCTATTTGGGGTCACAAGACACGCTCTGAAGGCAGAGAACCCCCAGGGGCACAGTTCCGCATGCCGATGAAGCCTCGGAGAGAGACGCTACCCATCAGCTGGTTTCCTCCCCGGAACTCGTGCCCCCAAATTACTTTTTTGAGGGAAGGCGGGTGAGTATCTGGGTATCCTTTTCTCGGCCTCTAGTCATCAAACTGATTGGAAAAAATGGAGAAATGATCTTTCTAAAGTTGCAACATTCTTGTTTTCCTCCGAGTGCCAGAGGTAGGCTCAAAAATGTTAAGCAAAGATGCTCTTGCTCTTGAGAGCTCTGGGGAATGGGGTTTTCTTCCTCCCACCCCAGGTGTGTTTCTCACGCCCCTCCTGCCCCATCCTCTGCAGACACAGAGGGACAGAGCTGGACAGCAGAGGGACAGGAAGCGCTCCCAGCCGCCAGTCCTGGGACCAGCCCCCAGACAATGGGGTCAGAGCCGCAGGACTGAACCTGTACTGAGAGTTCTGGACAGAGCTCGGATGCCAGTCAGCCGCGCGGGCAGACGTCTCTCCAGCGGGCAGGTGGCTGGCAAAGCGTCCCTCCAATGTCTGCCTGTCAGTCTGGCCGTGTGAGCCTCTCCAGGTCTTCAGCCCATCGTCCCTCCGTGGCAGGGGCAGCTAAGTGCTGCTGACGTCGCCTGCAGGAGCCTCATGTGGGTGTAATGCGGATGATGTTCCCGGCCAAGAGGTGCACGTGCCCATCCCGGACGCCACGTTCCTGCTGCTGCTGTGCGCAGCCCACATACCTATGTCCCCACATGGCACTGGTCCTGGGCTCTCCTTCCTGCTGCGGCTGTGTCCCTGGGTTCCCAGGCTTTTAGCTCTTTTGCAGTCATCGAGAGGCAGGCGGCTGAGGGTGGATGCCTCCGGATTGCGTGCCTCGCCCCTTTCCTGAATCTTCTCCTTGCAGGGGCGTCCGTGCCCCAGCACGTGGTTGGGGACAAATGGGTATCCCGTACACCGTGATCGTGCGTGATTCTGGATTTATCCTCGGACGTGAGTGCAGCGATGGGAAATGTCACAGTATCACGCTGCTTTTAAATATGCTCATGACTTCAGAGTCGGTGGGAATTTGAATTTCAAGAGCTCGTTATTTCTCTTTCCAGGAAGATAAAAACAACAACAGCAGCAACAACGTACAGATGTAGTAACATCTGGTTTTCTGGGATGCCCAGCTCAGTCATGCAGAACACGAACGCTGCTGCTGTACCCACTGCCCCTTTCTTTTTGGGGGAAGAGTGTAATGTAGTAAATGAAACACTGGTTTTGAATTTTTGCTTCTCTGCTGGGCCTGAGTACACAGATGGTCCCTATAATAATAATAATGAAAAAACAGGTTTTGCGGATAATCCACAGTATGTCAACATTATACATAAAATATTTTGGTTCTATATCAAAATGAGCCTAGCCTTCATGAAACCAACTTAAAGATACTTTCCCCACTTGAGTTTGAAAGGTTAATTGAAATTACTCAGAACAGAATGACATCATCTCAAGCCTCTAGAGTAGAATATGGAGGTAGAAGCCAAGGGAGGGGGCCATGCCCTCATCCTGGAATGGAGTGGAAGGAGCCGGTGAAGTCAGAAGCCTGAGGTTTGTTCCAAGCTCTGCTGCTCTGATGGCAAATCCTGGATGAGACCACGAGTTTCTCCGAGCCTCACCATTCTCATCTTTAAAATGGGAGCAGCCATCACTACGTCGCTCATCACCGGAGTTCAGTGCGCCGGCGCATGGGAATGTGCGGAGCTCGGAGAAGACTCTCTACAGACAGGTGCTGAGTTTGAAGAGAGAGAGGCTCACAGTGGCGGGTTGTACCAACTCAAAGCTCCAGAGAGTTACAGAGGAGAGTGAGAGAGAGAGAGAGAGAGAGAAAGAGAGAGAGGGAAAGAAAGTGAGCAATTGATCCAGAAAAACCCCGAGAGAGATTTCCTCCAAAAGAAATATTTTGCACAGAAATAAGACCACTTCAAATGGCACCAGAAATAATGGTCCACATTTATTGAACTCTTACGAAATGCCAGCCCCTGTGCATTTGCCCTGGAGAAGAATCCCCGGTCTCCTCCTGGGGTGAGTGTACTCCTGGCTGCAGGGGAAAACTTGGGGGCTTCCCTGAGAAATCTTTTATTTTCAACCTGAGCACCAATGCATTATACCATTCAATGTTCAAAACGACCCTAGTTAGTAGGACTCTACAATGAAATGCTTCCCATATACATTCTCACTTTTTTTTCTGGATTCTCATGACTGTCTTTTAGGTCACAGTTAAAAGTTAAGGGACAGGGGGGCACCTGGGTGGCTCAGTGGGTTCAGCCTCTGCCTTCAGCTCAGGTCATGATCTTAGGGTCCTGGGATCGAGCCCTGCATAGGGCTCTCTGCTTAGCAGGGAGCCTGCTTCCTCCTCTCTCTCTCTGCCTGCCTCTCTGCCTACTTGTGATCTCTGTCAAATAAATAAAGAGAAAAAAAAAAAAAGTTAAGGGACAGGGACACCTGTCCTGATGACCCCATCTGGCATTGTCCCCTACAGTCATACAGGATTTCTGCTGAACTTGCCACTGGCTCACCGAAGGCATTTCTGAAATTTGAAAATAATGATTCTTCCTATTCGAGTAGGGTTTCCTTCTATTTATCAAATGCTTTTCTGTAAAAAGTTTCGTGTATATAACCTTGAACAGTTATTCCCCTTTGCAAATGAGGACCCTGAGCCCCACAGAGGTTAAACGACTTGTTGAAAATCATCAAGTGGTAATGGTCCATAATCCTGAGGAACCTGGAACCCCCACCCCCTTCCACCGTGTTCCAGTCACTACTATTGTGTCACAAGCCACCCCAAAAAGAGTCATCAGCAAGCCCCGGGTGCTATGCCCAGGGATCGTGTGGGTCCAAAATGTGGGAAAGTCATAACAGGAAGGACTGTTTCTATCCCATGTTGTCTGGGGCCCCAGCTGGGGAGACTGGAGGGCTGGGGTGACATGACAGCGGGCAGGTCGAATTATCTGAAAGCTCATCACTTGTCTCCTGGAGGAGGCCAGCAAGGGCTGTTGGTCAGGGCACCTACAGGTGGCCTCTGCCTGTGGCTCCTTGGGCTTCCACACAGCGTGGTGGCCGGGCTCCAAGAGCGGGTGTCCCAACATGAGCTGAGCAGAAGTCCTACCATCTTCATGACCTCGCCTGGGGAGTCCCATAACCATCCCGTCCACCGTAGCCACAGTCCTGCCCAGATTCAGGAAGGGAAAAGAGCTCTCCGATCTGTGGGAAGAACGTCCAAGTCCCAGGGGGATGTTACCGAGGCTGTCTTTATAAAACACAGGTGGCCACACGCTCTAAGACCCCCTGTTGAGGGAAGCAGGCTTGCTGCCATCAGCGGGGTGGGGGGTGCTGCTTTGGAAGAGTTATCTAGGAGGAAGAGGGCAGCCACTGTCCTGGGGGCCTTCCCCACACTTGCTATCTTCAGAGGAAGGACTGCTTGGGGGCCAAGGACCCTTGCTCAGTGTCCAGGGCATGGTTCCTCTCCCGCTTCCTGAATGGGGCTACTGAGTGGTACCACAGCAGGCAGCAGGAGTTTCTGGGCTGAAATGTCTCCTTTCTGCCTAATTCCACAGAAGATTGGAGGTGGCTTTCCATAGAGCATGTGCACGCATGCCCCCCACACCACGGAAGATCAGAAACCAAATACACATGCACAGCATAAAGTACCGCGACTCACGTTAAAATCACACTTACTGTCCTAAATTCATGCTTGCGGCTCTCAAACACCGGGTGAAAGCTCTGAGCTCTCTGGACGTCAGGGCAGAAGGGCCAGGCCTGCCGGTGAGATCAGAGGGGCTCCCCACCGACCCCATTCTCTCTCCCCTCTTGTCTTTCCAAGCATTGCACTCGGCTGTCCACCCCAGCTTTCCAGTGGTCTTAAAAAACTTCTTACTTTTTAAAAAGATGATCATGGCCTGTGTTCGTGACATTTCAGAAGAAGAAAGTAAATCGGAGAGGCCCAGCTGGGGCCATTATCATGCTGTGGTTGAAGGCTCCGAAAAAACGCAGAACATTCCTCATTGTCTTACGGCTCACACTGGCCCCCCTCCCGGACTCCAGGCCAGGGCACTTGAACAAAAACACTGCCCACCTCCTACCCTCCAAGAACAAGCTAGAAATCAGCAGAAAAATTAAGATGTGAAAAATGAGTCTGACGTCTCAAAGGCAAAGGGGAGAAAACAAAAGATCACCTTCTCTTTCTCTTTTCCCTTCCAGGGAAAGGTGAATTCTTTGAGTGACTTCTTTGTTTCATGCTGAGCTAACTAATGTGTCTTAATTATCCTAGTCTTTTTTCCTTGTAGAATAAATTCTCTTTATGATTTGATGGGGTCCATTTCAGCAAATGCACAAAAGTGATACATTCTGAGTCCGAAGAAATTAGCCATGAAATGAGTATTGTCTGAATATCAGTGGTTGTCTATTGGTTTTTTTGCGGAGGGGGGGGACCTATTTATTTATTAATTATTGATTTGAAGACAGAAGTCCTATGGGTTCAGTTCTGAGGTCTGAGTTTAGGGGAGAACCAGGAGCCTGGGGTTCCTTTGCAGGTGTGTGGCCTCAGACACAGGTGCTTCTAGACCCTGTGTTCCTTGTCATTACGCCAGGCTGTTCCCAAGGGTAAACACGGTAGTGTTCGAAAAGCAGAGCACAGGTCCTGGTGCAGAGCGGAATGTTCCATGAATTCTAATCACTATTCTGTCCATAGACAAATCCGATTACATCACCCTTCTGCTTAAAATGCTCCACGGACCCCCTTTCCAAACATTGTAACTTGACCTTCACAGCATCGCCGGAACCTGAATTACTTCTCCAGAACCATCCTTGAGTTCCTTCCTCAAGCCTCGGTGAACGTCTTCAAATTCTAGAAGGTTTTGGGCCCTTTTTCTCTTTAAGGAGAGAAACAGCCTCTGCTGTTTCCCCTAAGCTTCTCTTCCCTCCTCTCTCGATGCTCCATCTCAGGTGTGTGATTTCCTCCAGCCCCAAATCTGGATGAGTCTGTGGCCGGTGCTCTCTGCCCTAGGGTCTTGTCTGTCCCTTGTAACCGCACTAGTCAGACAACTTCGTGACCCTGTCTGTTGTGTGTCGGTGGTGGTGGTGGACAGAGTCCTCAGACTGACTTTGGAATCTTGAGGAATAACTGTGAGTACACGTCTCCCTCTCAGGGGTAGAGAAGTGAATTGCCCTGGGCAAAGATGGTGCTTTTATTCTGACGAGAAATTGTTCAAGAGTCTTGTTCCTTACATAAACATATAGTTAAGACCCTCATCCCATTTGCTCTTGGCGAAAACCGAACGAGCCATTAACCCGAATGCAGATGTTTTATTTGGAAAAGTTCTTCTGCTTGGAATTTTAAACGGCAGGGTATGTTTTAGCTAGAGCTGTGTTTCAAGAAGCTGGTGCATTCTTCTCACATCACATCTCATGGTGTTCCTTGGCTCTGTTTGAGTGTGGGATGGACGTCGGTGCAAGACTTGCTTGACCTGGGGGACGTGAATGTTCTTATTCACAGTAGTTTTTGGCAGACCATCAAGACTGAGATACTAAGGGTCACAGAGAGACAGGCAGGCATTACCCCGTCTGCTGCTGGGGAAGAGGCCATGAACAGCTTGACTAGATCTTGATGTACTCAGGGGATGCTATTTACCTCAAGACGTGTGGGATGGCTAGACCAGGGCTTGGCAAATTATGACTTCGTAGATCAAATCTGGCCCGCCACCTCTGTTTATAAATAAAGTTTTATTGGAACACAGTCACACTGAGTCATTTACGAAAGATCTAGGGCTGTTTTCATGCTGCAAGGGTGTAATTGAGCAGCGCGGCAGAGACCATAAGGCCTACAAAGCCAAAGATATTGACTCTGTGGCCCTTTCTGAAGACAGTTTGCCTCCCCCTGGCCAATACCCACTGTGTTCTCTGACTGGTTGGGGGTCATGTCTGTGGGTGGCTATGGGGTCCTTCCTGAAGGAGAAGACATTCCCACTGGCAGCTGCCCTAACAAGAGGGCTTGCCCAGATTGTAAATGAGGCCAGGACAAGCAGATGCTGCTCGCAGAAGGGGGCGTCTTCTTCCTCTCTCCACTCAGGACCCTAACTCACTGCTTTCAGACCGTCTGCTTCTCCCTTCAGGCCCCCGTCACAGGCCCTGGAAGGGACACACTTGCTAGTCTTTCACTGTAAGAATGGCAATTGGTTCTGGTGCTTTCTCTCTTGAACCAATTCGGCCTGTGTGTGCTGTCTCTTTACAGGGTGTTTCCATAGTCTGTAGCAAGGGAGGGAATTTTATTTTTTAAATATTTATTTATTTATTGGGGAGGGGTGTGAAGGGGAGGGGGAGGGAATGGGCAGAGGGAGAGAGAGAAACCCAAACAGACTCCAAGCTGAGTGTAGAGCCCAATGCGGGGCTCGATCTCACAACCCTGAGATCAGACCAGAGCCAAAACCAAGAGTCAAATGCTTAACCAACTCTCCCACTCATGCTCCCCAAAGGGGAGGGAATTTTAAAGTCTCTGAAAGAAGAGCATCTTCCTGTTTGGGGTGAGAGAAGGAAGCGACCCCACTACCCAGGATCATGATGCTGCAGTACTTTCTGGGTACTTACAGACTTCCCTCCACCCACCGCGCTCACATCTCTCCACACCCTCCACCCTAACCCACCCTACTTCTCATCTTGTAAAGAAGGGTGGGGGAGACCACTGCAATCTGCCCCCAGTCCTGGGCCCCCTCGCATGGGTGCTCCGTCGCTGCTGACCCGCACGCCACCAGCGAACCCCCTCATGCCCAAGAGAGCGTCGCAAAGACAGCTAGCTGGTCTACCGGGCGTGTTGTCAGCGTTTGAGAAGGGGGAAAAATTATTACTAATTTCAGACTTCCTCTGCTTCCCAAGGAGCCGGCAAGCAAAACGTAGACCAACTTTAAATCAATCGTCCTTATGTAGTGAAATCCAAGTCCCATCCCAGACTCCCTGAGGCCACCCGAAGGAGCAAAACTCACAGTCCCCTCCTTAACTTCAAAATGTCACCTTAGGATCTCGAGTGCGTAAGAGCTCCTGATGGGGAAATCTTTTATGATTATCCTTTATGCTGACAACAGCTCTAAATTAGAGGGTGCAGCTGACCGAAATGAGCTTAATTTTCCATACAAATGTGGGCTCTTGGAAAGAAATCACTTTTTCAGGTCTAAAATCTATTTTATCTCCCCTAATTAGGAGAATATGTAAAGCAAGAGGGGGGAGTAGTGTTCAATTTGCCATAAAAAGCAAACCCAGTAGTTTATAAGATCACACATTCCAAACAAGCTCTGGCCCATTAAAGGGATCATACATAATTCAGGACCCACTTGTTACTGTGTGTATCATGCAAATTCGCTCAAATTACATTTAGAAAAAATGAGGTTCATTTTCCAGCTTTAAATAGACTATTAGAAAAAGGGGTAGATATAAAAGCCATAAAGAAGCAAATGATTTAAGTAGCATCATCAGTGTGATTTGGGGCTGGAGAACTTGAACAGAAGAGTAAAGAGCCCGCCGTTCCGAGCCGCGGGTCAGATGGAATCCGGTAGGCAGCGTGCTGTTTGTGCCGCCATCTGTCTGCTTCGCCAAGAGGTCAGCCTCCAGACGACGTGAGGATCCTTCCGTTCTGTCACTGCTTGTTTTTGAGGTGGTCCCAATATTGACCTTCTAGAAGGTTCTCTCCTTGGGCCTTAGAGATTTGTGCGTGTGTGCGTGGTGTGTGTGTATGAGGAGGGCAGTGAGAGTCCTGGTCCTTTCGGGCTGCTCTGATAAAGTCCTCTCCTAGGGGGGCTGATAACAGCAGAAGGTTATTTCTCTCAGTCCTGGAGGCTGGAAGTTGGAGATCGGGGTGCCAGCACGGCTGGGTTCCGGTGAGAACCCTCTTACAGGTTGCAGACTGCCCACCCTTTGTGGCGTCGTCATGCAGCAGAAAGAAGGCAAAAGAGCTTTTTGGGGTCCCGTGTTAAGGACCCTGACCCCATTCCCGAGGGCTCGTGGCCTAATCACCTCCCAAAGGCCCCACATCTTACTACCCTTGCCTTTGAGGGCTCAGATTTCAACCATTCAATCCACAGAGAGAGAGAGAGAGAGAGAGAGGAGTATGTGCATGAGAAATATAGAGTAGCGGGGTGTGTGGAGGTGGTTTTCTTGCTATCCCCTGGGAGATTTGCTCAAATCACACACAGAGCTTGTGGGCGAGTCTGAAGGTCTCTCTCTTCCAGCCTGTCTGCTGTGTTCTTAAAGCCTGATCATCCAAACAGGAACATAAACCCCCTCAAAAGGGAAGTAACTTTATTTTTTCACCCTCAGTTGTGAAAGTTATATGTGCTGATTTTTAGAATTTAGTCAGCGCGCGCGCATACCCACACACACACACACACACACATTATTTCTTCCCCCCAAACCAAGATTGTCCCAGCCATACTGTTTCCTAACCTGCTGCACGCAGATCAGCCTGTCCCGTCTCCAAAGCCTCCTTTCCTAAGATGACTGTCCCAAGGGGCACCTGCGTGGCTCAGTCGGTTAAGTGTCTGCCTTCGGCTCAGGTCATGATCTAGGGGACCCAGGATCAAACCTCGAGTCGGGCTCTCCGCTCCGCAGTGAGTCTGCTTCTCTCTCTGTGCTCCCTTCCTCCCTCTCTCTCTGTCTTGCTTGCTCTCTCTCAAGTAAATGAATAAAAATCTAAAAAAAAAAACAAAAAACAAAAAAGAGACCGTCTCTAGCCCCATCCTCTACTGGGGCTTGGCCCCGGCAGTCACGGGAGGAGCCCAGTGCTCCTGGGATTTGCTGCTGAAGAATGTCCTCTGAGCTGCTTCGCCACCAGCTCCGGGGAGAAGCGTGGAGGCTGAGGGATCAATAAACCGAACAAGGCCACGTGCAACAGGGGGTGTGGAGGAGGAAATTAAACGAACTTCTCATGCAAGCACCTTTACGGAGATTAATTGAGATTTAGATAATTAAGCCTCACTGGGTAAGTTAGGAGAGAAACACAAGTGAGGAAGAGCTTTGCTAATGGTGCTGAGCCCGCCCCTAGAGTCACACCAGGCTGTGAGTTGGAGTCGAGAGGAGTCGAGGGCACCCGTGGGTACTCTGGACACCCCCAGCTCCTGCGCACATGCCCAGCTCCCAGGGTCCCCCACGTGTCCCAGGCCCCTTTCCTTCTGTGGTCTTTCCAGTGCGTGTCCCTCCTGACTCCAGCAGCCGGCCACACCCCGGGCCACCACTCTGTCCTCATCCCAACCAGAAATGACAGTGTCCTACTTTGTATAATGATTCTTTATGCGTATGTGCAGGTGGAGGTCATCGAGGGGACAGGACGTGACCACGGCTTGACCTGCACGATGGCCCCAGGGCCACTGGAGGCTCCTGCTCTCTTCCCTGTACATTCTGTCCACCAGTCCCACAGCAGACCCGTTTCAAGGACGCAGCCTTGAGAAAGCCGGGGGCCATCTGGACAGGGTACACAGCTGCCCCCAGTAAAGGCCTCTACATACACGTGTAAGATTTAGGCGGCCGGGGCCGGGGGCAGAGATCTGGCCTGCCGGTGCCCCAGACAAGCCTCAGATGTAACTTTCCTTGCTCATTACACCTGCGGCCCACCCAGCGGTGGAGAGCGGCCTGCCTCTTTCTCCCGGCGGCCCCTGCTCTTTGGGTTCCTGCTTTCCCGCCCTCCGAGTCCGGGGCCAGTCCCGGATTCCACCAGGGAACTCCACACCAGTCGTGTGTCTCCCCCGCCCTTGGACGAGAGACCGCCTGACGGGAGGCCTGAGTTGTGAGTGCCCTATCCTTGTTGCATTGCGGGTTTAGCCAAAACCCCAGGGAGCGAATGTGCTGAGCAATTTAGAATTCTCAGATTCGGAAAGCTCTGTGGTGTCTGAGTTCTATATCCGGCAAGAGCCTTGTGAGTCTGGGGCAGTCCTGTGTGGTCAGACCATCAATACTTCTGCTGTAAAGCGGGGCTGTTCCTTGTAAAGAGATGTTTAAAGACAGTATCAGCTTCAGTTATGTTCAGTATAGGTTTTGATCAAATAAATTGATAAAAACTCAGTTTTCTGAGCTTTTCCGATACTGGAACTGAGGATGAGAGACTGTGGGTCTGTCTCCCTGGGAGACATGGCTTGGCTTCCGTGCTCTCCAGGGTACGGCTAGCGGTGGAAAGAGCCGGTTTATACATTCTCCCAAGCAGACGGGAGGGAGACTTTCAGACCTGGCTTGTCTCACACGGTCAGTGTCTAAGTGCAGACGGCTTCGCTGGTTGGGGGATTGCGATCACGAGTGTGGACACGAAGCCTTCTTGGCCTCGGCAAGTCCTCTGGAGTCACACAGCGCTGTGCATGCCAGTGTCCACGTGCCACGGTCGATCGCTGCGGCCCCAGAATGTGACCTGAACGCGGTCTTCAGGTACCTCATCCCCAGGCTATGTGATGGTTCCCGTCGATGCCACGCTTATGGTCACCTGTGTCCCATCATCCGGCCACCACGCTTTGGAGAGCAAGGCGGCTGGAAAGGTTAGCTGGAAGGGAGGTGAGGGTGATTAAAAGAAAAATACACAAGTCCCTGGCTGAGACAGTAGACGTGTGGAGGTGGGGCTTAAAAGAAGAACAGCCTTAATATCGAGGAATCCTTGCTGGGCCCAGGTAACCTAGATACCACCTCTGAGAGAAAATATAGATCTGTGTTTCAGCTGGGCCTCAGCTCCTAGCTTGCAAGTCACAGCTTCTTGGATTTATCGCGTGTCATTAACTGCTGTGCCCCGACACAGCGAAGAAGTGAGAAGATTAAAGTAACAGCCAGATCCTTTGAGAAATCATTTGGCCTGTCTTTGTTGCTGGGAGTGTACTGTTAGGCCATTATCACCTGTTAATTCTCGGTCTAACTTTGGGGAGGAAAATTATCATCCAAGCGATGGGGATTTTTCAATTAGTTCTGTGCCGGCCGTCGGATTTTAAGTGGCTGAGAGTCGGAGATGCGTTTCTGAGGGAAATTGGAACTTGGGTGGGCAAGGCCCTGAGTCCTTTGTAGTCAATGCAAAATGAAAATGCAGGGCCCCTGGTTCAGAAGTTGGTGCGTCTGAAAGATGGTGAAGTTGCAGAGCAGGGAACCAAGTGGGGGACCCCCGCGGAGCCCAGAGCCCTGTGAACAGGGCTGGCACATCCCGGAAGCTGGCCGGACCCCAGGGTCTTCTGATGCTTGGAGGGGTTACAGTAGTGCGAACATCAAGGAGCTGAATTCCAGCCAGACAAGCCTGTGATGAGTTCTCAGTTTTGCATTTTACGGGTTGGTTGACCTTGGACAGAGGCGGGGAGGGGGAGTGGGCAGGTAGGGGGGTGAGGCGATGGGGGTGGTCTTTTTCCACTCTGTAAAATGCAGCTAGCAGAACGAGTCCTCTGGGTGATGTTGTACCGATGGAAATTGTGTAGAGCGCTCAGCAGGGCACGTATCTAATAAGAGCTCAGGAAGTCTTAGCCCCTCTGTCTTGCTGCCGGGGTCCCCCCAGCCCCGCATCCGCTGGCTGGTCCCTCTTCCGGGCCCACCAGCTGGCTTCCAGGTGCCTACACCTCCTTCTCCAGGCTGATAGCCGAGCTCCTGCCACTGCCTGAGAATGAATCACCTCCCGCCACCCCCCCCACCCTTTGTCATCCCTCAGCCAGACACAGAAGACTGGGGCGCATCGGTGCCCCAGCTCCCTAGCTACTTGGGTCACAACTGAGTTGTGGGTCTTTTAAGGGCCCCCGGAATTCCCCCAGTAGGATCAAGAACCACTCACCCCCAGAGGGGGCTGGCCTGATGGTATAGTCACCTGCCTACCTGTCCTTGTCTGTTGTCCCCCTCCTCCCACTGCCCTTCACCTGATGTCAGGGTCCATGTCTGGGGGAGCGCGGCCTCTGACAAGGTCCCACACCATCTCCTTCCTTAATAAAAGATGGGGGAAGATGCTCGAAAGCAAGGAATGGGGGTGTTGGCCCCACTCGCCCCCTCAGTGAGATCCGTGTTTGCAGGCTGTGTTTGATCTGACACACGAACCGAAGGGGAAACAGAGAGGACATGGCACTGGTCCAACAGTCACTCTGACCGGGACCCTCAGGGCTGGGACTACAGCCTGCCCTGCCCCACCCCGAGCTGCCTCAGTGGAGCGCCCGCTCTCGGCTATCCCCATGGGAAGTCACAGGGGACTCCTCTTCTGCCTGGAGCCCTGAGCTCAGGGTCAGCAGGTGTCTCACTGGCCAGATGGCATCGTCTACTGTTTGAGGCCAGAGAGGGGGCATCTGGGTGCTGTCATTCCACAGCAGGACCCCATGACAAACACAGACCTTCTCTCCTTCTGGCCTTGGCCTCAGCAGGCTCAGGCTGAAGGTGTTCTTCTGCACGAGCCTGGATCAGGAGCGGGGCACTCTGGGTGTTTGGCGAGAGGCAGGAGATATTTGAGCATAGAGTTTCAAGACTGGCTTTCAGATTCTTTAAATCTCTGCGTTGTTCACTGAGTCTTATTTGCTATGCTCTTGGAATAGTTTTGGAAAACTCCTATTTTTTTTTCAGTCTTTCTTTCTTCACCCTCTGGGTTCCTTTGGTAACATTTCCAGCCCTCTTCCCCTTCCAACCCTCCTCCCCTGTCTCCTCCTCCTGCTCTTTCTGTCCTTCCTCCTCCCCTTCCTCCTTCTCTTTTCTCTCCTCCTTTTTTCCCCTCCACCTTCCATTGGTCTAAGAGCCTCAGCCTTCCCTTCGAGCAGATCTTAACCATTGTCGTGCATGGGCCCCGCTGGTGTTCTGATGAACCTGTGGACCCCTTCTCAGCGTAATCCTTTCTAATGCACAAAATAAAACACCTGGGGTTGCAAAGAGTGAAACATAAATAATGTTTTCTTATATTGTTATATTAGGAAAAAAAACCTTTTAAATCCTCAACTTCTGATCCACTACGAGTACTACTCGTGCTTTCCATGAACAAACTTCGTAGCGTGACTGGTGTAGGTATGATACCTTCCACCAGTCTGAGGCAGCCGTGTGCATAAGCCAAATGTTGCTCTGCGGGCAGTCTCCACAGTAAGATAAAAAAGTGCGTGTCTCTTGCCGAAAAAGTCGCACCGCGGGTTAGACTACTCCCATTTGTTGCTCGCTTTCCTAGATGGAAGATATACTCCATTTCAGTGAAAGATGAATGAAAATGAAGATGGGATTGCCCCCCACCCCCTGCCCCATGCAGGTCTGTATTCTGTCCTCGGATCCCCGTTAAAAATGTTTGCACTAGAGTTCCAAGTAGACCTGGAACGTTCGTTCCCCTGTCTTTGCCAGCTTTGCTAGCCGTGATGAGAGGAGCCCCCTCTCTGCCTCCCACCTCCGCGGCAGAGCCATGGCTCACGTGTGAGCCCCAGTGCACCCGACTGTCCTCGAGGTCCCGGCACCAGTGTGGGTGGGGCGGGGGCTCTGACTCTGGCTTTAGAGCGCACCAAGGAATAGGAGAGGGATTCCGCCTGTCCTTTAGGATGTCAAACCAGGCCGCTGTCTCAGAATGCAATTCCACTAAAAACAAAGATTGCCCATGAGGAAAACCCAGCTCTCACCCCAGTAGACATATGGGCTGGCTGGAAATCGACACAAAATTGTATCTTGTCCCCTTTTGGCTTTCTATCAAGACAGAAGATGAATTAGATATTGAGCAAAATTATTGGCCAAGTGAAACACAGATGTTCTGGAAGCCAAAAAAGAATAAAAAAGGTTGATGGAAGCTGTGACTAGGCCATCAGAGAGGGACACAAGGCATCTATCTTATCAGGGGAAAGGTTATAGGCAGAAAGAAAGGCTCCGTCCCAGAGATACATTTTGTGGAAGCAAGACAAAGCTCGGTGCGCCTTGGTGGCCCCCTGTGTGCTGGGGTGGGGGACTGTGGGCTGCGTGACTCGCCTCACACACTTTGTTCACTGGGTCTCACACATTCCTGCCTGGGGCCCCTTCTTCCTGGTGCTTCCTGGGTCCCTGCCCTCGAAGAGGAGAATGCTAAGGACCCATGTTAGGGTCAGATCCTAAATCCTTCCCTTCACACCCAGGGGCTTTCAACGAGCCCGAGACCTCACTGAGCCTCAGTTTCCTTACCTGCGCAGTAAGAACACAGCAGCTGTCTACTTCAGACAGGTGTGCAAGCTTAGCCCAGCCCCTCCTGGCCCTCTGACTCGCCTGGAGCAGAGAGAACGCAGGCTGGGAGCCAGGCAGGGATACGTGCGTCACGGGCATCTCCAAACATCGGTTTCCTTGGTAAAACGGGAATAAAAATATCCGCGCTGTAGGTGTGTCGTGGGGATTAAATGTGACAAAGAATGTTAGCCAGCCCCCAGCGTGGAACAGGCACTCACTGGTTAAAATGAGAGAAGCAACGTGTCCTCTGTTAGCCTGTGTTACAGCCTCTGGTCTCCCCAGGGGGACCCAGTACCTTCTGATTTTCCCATTTTCCGAGGCACAGGTTGGAGGTCGGTTGGTTGACCGCCTGCCTCTCTGCTTCCCCACGTGAAGTTGTCCCCACATTTGGTTCTAAACATTTTTGGTCATCGGAACCCCTAGAAACGGTTGTGCCCTGGCTTCCCTCCCCATGGGGAGCTGGCAGAGCAGAGAGGACAGTGGGCTGGGCTGGAGCGTCTGTGGGGGGAGGTGCAGACCTCCTGCATTCCTGCCCCAACCCCACTGCTTCCTGCCCATGACCTTGTTGTTAGTTTTCTCTTCTGCGGAAGGGGCAGTGATTTCTCTGTGCAGAGGTGTGCGGATGAATGGTGTCAGGGGATAAAGCACCCGGGACCCTGTAGGGGCTCGGTTCTGCAGCTGCCCACGTCTTCGGTCAAGGTCCCTTTGTTTCCTGGGTCCCAGCCCTCTCCACAGCCAAAGGCACTTATGTTCGGCACAACCAGCCGCTCTGCCAAACCATGTAGAAATGGCTTCCTAAAATCTCAGTAGTTTTTACTGTTGATATTATTATTGTGATTATTAATAATAATGGAGCAGAGTGGTTGGGAGTGCCAGCTTCAGATGGGATTTGAGTAACAGCCCTGATCTGGCTTCAAGAGCTCGGGCCGCTTACTTAGCCGAAGTTGTAGGTCCCTCGTCTGTAAACTCGGGATATAACCGTCTCTACCCCACTGGACTGTAGTGGAGAAGAAAGGCAATAACGCACGTGAACTACAGAAACAGGCTCTCATATGAAGTGCTTAGCACACGTGAGCTCGGTCACGCTGGTCATCCGGGAGCGTGCACTGTGCTTTTTGTGGTGGAAATGTATGAAAATATATTCCTGCTGCCCCCGCCTCCCACGGAGAGTGGGGCTGGAGGCTGGCCCTGGGCTCTCGAAGCTCCTTCACGGGGAAGGCCACTGAGGCCAACTGTGTCCTTGCTCTGCATGGCCGATGAAGCCCGAGCTTCCTCTCCCCTGTAAATAAGCAGGCCAGAGAAGACCCTCACGGGGCACGACCCCCCACCTGTGGCTCCTTTCCCCCTGAGCCCCTGCCTTGGGTTTGGGGCGCCCCGCACCTGGTGCAGGAGGAGCCTGGACCCCAGGGGTCCCTGCCGCACCCTTCATACTCTGCCTGTAGGGGTTCGCTGGTTAGGGGCAAAGGCTCCCAGGGTGGGGTGGGGGAGGGAGAAGGGTCCGGAGAAAAAAGGGCACACCTGGAGGGGAGGCAGGTAGAATCCCAGCCACCAGAGAGCTCCCCACTGTGACTGTGTGACCCGTACAGAACAGAAGGGAACAGAACGGTTGCTCTGCCTGGGGCTTGAGTAGTTCACACGGATTAAGTCAGTTAATCGCTGAAACCACCTAATAAGGTAAACACTATTGTCCTCGACAAGGACTCAGGAGGAAACAAAGGGCCAGAAAGACAGGGTAAGTGGGCCGTGGGCCAAGGTTCCAGACGGGTCAGGGCTGAGCTGGGACTCAGAGCCACACGGCCTGCAGGTGTTCTGCTATTTCCATAAGGGGAAGGTCACGCTTCCTCCCGAGTGCCCCGTGGAGGAAGCACGTTCACAGCCAAGTCCAGGGGAAGAAGTGACACCTGGCGGCGGCCGCACCTCCTCTCCCAGCAGGGACAGGGCACAGGCTGCAGGTCCCGCCCCCAGGACTCCAGTGGGGTTTCCTGCCAGCTCCCTGCACTGTCCTGCGTCCCATGTTGTCCCTGCTCTGGGGGCTGAGGGAAGGATTTGGGGACACCGGGTGTAAAGTCCCTGCCACCCACAGAGACACAAAACACCTCCATTCGCAGTGTCTCGGCACAAAGCTCTGGGATACACGTGCTCTCCCAGATCCTCACCCCAATCCCTTGCGGCAGGCAAGGCCATCCCCCATTTTCCAGCTTAGGAAACAGCCCCCAGAGCCTGGCTCTGCCTGCTGCGGGCCCCAGGCTTGGCCGGAGACACAGCACTTTTCTTGGTGGGGTCTGGGTCCCTCTGAGATGAGTTATTTTCTGGGCCTGTAGGGTCTTCATACTTCCTCTCTGTCAGACTCCACCCCCTCTGGCTGGCTGTCCCTTTGTCTCTGGAGCCCCCCTGCAAGTCTGTGTACCCCCACTTCCTCTGTGTTTCTGTCCTTTACTGCTGCTTTACAAGCTGCGCCTGGTGGGGTGGCCGAAATCATGTTGATTGCTTCTCAGGAGTCTGTGGGGCAGGAACTTGAGAGGACAGGATGGGGATGCCTCAGCTCTGTCCCCTGTGCTGTCTGCTGGGACCAGGACAACCCTAGTGGCTTCTTTGATCATCTGGTGCCTTGGTTGGGAAGTCTGGGAGGCCGGGCGCAGCGGGACGCAGTGTCCTTCTCTGTAGTCTCTGTGTAGACCCTCTGTGCTGTCCCTCGGGCAGGCAGGCAGATTTCCCCCGTGGTGGTGCCAGCCCCCCAGCCCCCATCATCATCGGAGCAGAGCTGCCAGGCCTTCCTGACATTTAGGCCTGGAACCGGCCCAACATCTGTCCCACTGCCTTCAATCCCCGCATGATGGGGCGACCAGGCCATGAACATGGGGAGCGGTGGCTCCTGGGGCACCTCTGGAGACCGGCCCGCAGCTCTCTGTCCCCCTTAAAGATGACAGTGGCTGAGCCCACGCCTGCATTCCCACGTCCAGTCTACGGGGAAACTTGCTCGAGAGTTTCCACCGTGCACTTCATTGATAAAGTCGTGCTAGTCCAGCTGTCCCGAAGTTCCTGATTAATGACTGTTTCCGGGCCCAGAGCCAGTGGTCCAGAAGGACTGGGTGATTGATAGGGCCAGCCTTGTCTGCTCGGGCCTGGAAGGCCTCCCCTGCTCGATGTCAGCGTCCAGATGGGCTTTCTCCAGGTGAGAGCAGGGGGCAGCAAGTGACAAAGGCCAGTCAATAGCAAACGGTTTCTTTTTTCCTGTTACTCCAGCCCATTCCTGATAAACCCAGAAGAGAGTGCTGGCAGAGCTCAGGCCCCCTGCTCCCTCCTGCACAGCCCAGGCCCGGCTTCTTGAAGGCTCCCGGGGGGCACCGCAGAATGGTGACACCCAGCCACCAGTGAGAGGCCTGTGTAGGCCCGAGCAGCCTGTCTTTTGAGAGGATGGGCTGGGGGGAGGGTGCGAATTTGGGCCTGGCCAAGAGCGGGGGGTCCCAGAGAAGAAAAGCCCAGGAGGCAATGCCTCCCCCATGCACAGTGTTCCCCAGACAGCGCTCCAGGTGACTCCAGCCCCGAGCACAGGCAGAAGTGCTGCTCTCCCCGAAAAGCGATGTCCAACGTTGGGCACAGGAGAAGCGTACGTTCTAATGCTCTTCGTACAGCGGATCAGTGCACCGGCATTGTAAGGGCTCTGGGAAGGCCAGTGGTGAGGGGCGTGTCTAACTCTGTGCAGACAAGTACTTCCAGACTTCTCAATAAATCCTTCTTTTCTTCTTCTTGATCAGTTTCAAGATCAGCCTTCCAAGGGCGTACTCTGCAAGGGCTTCCTTGGGGAAGCCAGGGAGAGGCAGCCATCGGATGCAAAGGGAGGCGGTGGGCCCTGGACGGGAGGAAGGTCTGTACAATGTGGGTCCTAGAGCAGATGGGTCAGGGAGGAGCTGGAAGAGCCTATAACCTCATTTCCCTCCTGCTGGGGTGTCCAACTGGGTGTGGAGTGCAGCGCTGTTTCGAGCAGGCTCCATTGGCCCCGTGAGTGTGGTCCTGGGTGGGGGGACATCTTCTTGACCCAGACCTCCACACTGTGGCCCTGCACGGCTCTGGATGGCCACACTTGCCAGGTGTCGACTGATCGATATAGCAGAGAGGCAGGGCTTCCTGTATTATGTCTAATTTATGGAGCATTGCACTGGAAATTGGGTCTTGTTAGCATCCGATGGGGGGAAAAAAGTAAGAGAATTCATGAGAGGGAAAATTATTATTCAACTTTTCCAAATCCTCTCTGCAAGAATGGGAAAATGAGCTTAACATACATATTTAATGCGATTTTTTTTCTTATAAAAACACCTAACCTATATATGTATTAAATCAAGAACTTCTTGAAAGGTAGCTAGTTTAATTGCATCTTTTAAAAAAAAAATCCCAACTTTTTTATCTTGCAAGTGTGATCTAATAACCCTTTCCGTGCCTACCTTCTCTGAGAGGTTCAGATGAAAATAAGATGTGTGAGGGTTCTGTGAACTGTCAAATGCTACTACAGGTATGTGACCAGTAAACTATTGTTACCTGATGCCCTTTGTCAGAGACTGAACTTTGGAGTCCTCCCAGAATCCACTGTTGAAGCCCACTCCCCAGTGAGCCTGTATTTGTAGACAGGGCCCATGATAAGGTGATAAAGGTTAAATGGTGTCGTAAGGGGAGGACCCTAATCTGAGAGGGCTGGTGCCCTTATAAGAAGAAGAAGAAACACCAGAGATCACCTTCTCCCTGTGCACACACACAGCAAGACCATGTGAGGAGGTGGTGAGAAAGTGGCCGTCTCCAAGCCAGGAAGAGTTCTCACCAGCAGCCAAATCGGCCAGCGCCTTGACCTTGGATTTCCTGGCCTCCAAAACTGTGGAACAGAAACTTCTGTTGCTCTGGTCATGCAGTCTATGGTATCGTGTTGTGGCAGCCTGAGCTGACTGCCATCCTTTCAACAGAAAATTTCCTTGTGAGCCTCTGCTAGGGCTGTCAGCACCTGTTAATGAAGAGAACCATCATGCCGGCGGGGTCTGGAAACCCAAAGGCGGTTGAGTATGACTTACTCAAAGACCCACAGAATTGAGTTGATCACACACCAGCCCGTCTGTGCAACTCTGTGTGGCCAGTACCCGCTCAGCTTCTGGTCTTGAAAGCTTGTCTTGTTTTCCAGATGCATGATGTTACATGAGAGAAGATGTTAGTGGACCTGCTTTTCAAACATCACAGAGGAGTGAAGATTAGAAGTTGGCCCGGAAGTGTCTAGATGTGGATTGGGACTTAGCGAAAGAATGTTTGGCCAAAGTTCATTGGCCATGTCTGTGTCACTCGTGGAGGCCCTAGGTTGGTAGCTCTATTCATAATTACTGAAAATTTTTTGCACATCTGCTATGAGATGGACAGAGTGTCGGCACTTTTATATACCCTAAGTATAATCAAATCTTCCCCCACAAGACCATTTATGAAGTGAATTTGCCTAAATAATCAAATCTAATGATCCAACTGTTAGGGTCTGTGATCAAAGGAACGAGACCGACACAAAGCGAAAGTCAAGCAAAGCTTTATTTCATGCCAAGCATCGAAAATCAAACCGAAAATCAAACTGACCGGTTGGGGCCATCTCTTACAAAGAGGCGACGACCAGGACACCGACCCCGATGACTCCGCTACCAACAACGACCCTTCCCGACAACCACGACGCTCCCGACGACTACACTTCCCAGCCTCACAGACTAACCTTTATAGAGGTGGTTGAGTCCGGCCCACACACAGGTGGCCAATGAGATCGCAACACACAGGGAAAACTGCACAGTCATGCTAGGTCAGCAATACGGGTGACCAACTGAATTTCAATTTACCATAGTAAATATATGCGCACCCCACTGATTGGATGTCTCCACCCGGCCTGGCCCGCCCCTATATCCGGGGTTTGCAAGTAAGTTCCTCTGGCTAACCAGGCCCTTACACAACGACTGTATATTTGAGTGTCTAACTTCCCACATGGATGTGCCCATGTTCTTGGCACAGATTAAAACTATTTTCAAAGGTATACAAGGCAGAACTGGGTTTAGATACTGGTTGCCTCTGATATTGGAATGAAATCAAGCATCCCTGGGTGAGAAGCCTACTTATGGGGTTTGTGTACGAAGTTCCTGGCAGTGGGCTGGTCACGGGAGTATCCACTTTGCCAAGACAGACCCAAACAGGAATATATGCTTTTTAATTTATAATTTTTTACTTTTCATAGCAGTATACTATGGATAAATGGAAAGTCTTTGGCATTGATGGTGCTTACGTTCTAGGCCTTAAAGTATATAGGTGCAGCTCCTGACTCTTCCCTTCTAAAGGCAACAACCTCCAACCCTTTCAACTACTTCTGGTATTTATCATCCTGTTTCTAAAGACCAACATATTTATTTTTCTATCTATTTTTATTTATTTTTGTTGAGCATCACACAGATACAGAAAACTATAGAAAACAAATGTACGGCATGATGGCCTCTAAGAAGAGGAACCCTAGGGGCACCTGGCTGGCTCGGTCGGTATACCATGCAACTCTTGGATCTTGGGGTCATGAGTTTGAGCCTTCCGGTGGGTATGGAGGTTACTTAAAAAGAAAGATCTAGAAGAGGAGCTCCCTTGTAACCACCTCCCTTATCAGGGGATAAGGAAGTCTCCCTCCATGCACTCCATATGCCCATGGCCCGACTAGTCACTAGCCTTTCACCCAAACTAGTCGCTATCCTAACAGTTGTGGTGTTCACGTCTTTATTTTTCCTAATGGTTTCATCACTCAAATGTTTACTTCGTGAAGGTGCCATATATACATTTCTTTTCTTTTTTCTTTTTTTTTTTTTTTTGAGAGAGGGAGAGAATGCAAATGAGCAAGGGGGGGCAGAGGGAGAGAGAGAATCTTAAGCAGACGGCACGCCCAGCATAGAGCACAAGGCGGGCTCAGTCTCACGACCCTGGGATCATGACCTGAGCTGAAGTCAAGAGTCAGATGCTTAACCAACTGAGCCACCCCAGGTGCCCCAGAGGTGCTATATTTTTAAGTCTCTTTTAATCTGTAGGCCTCGGGATTATGTCCACCCCTGCCCTCTAATTCGCATGTTGGAGTCATAACCTCCAGTGCTTCGGAAGGTGGCTATGTTTGGAGCTGGGCTCTTTAAAGCTGGGGTTCACTTGAAATGAAGTCATGGCGGGGAGGGCAGTGGGGGCGGCGATGATCCAATACAGCCGGCGTCCTTATCAGAAGCGATGAGGACACAGACACAGGCAGAATCGACCGGCACCTGCAAGCCGACACAGGCCGCAGAAGACACCAACACTCCATCTTTGCGTTTTTCTCATTTTGTGGTTTGAGGGTTCCCTCCTCTAATTCCGTGGAAGTAGACTCACAACTTTCTAAGCATTCCTGGCTCTGGTCCCCTCCCCCAGTTTTATCTAGACCTTGTTTTTTGTTTTTTTTCTTTTAAGAAAAAAAAATTTTTTAAGAGTTTATTTATTTGACAGAGAGATCACAAGTAGGCAGAGAGGTAGGCAGAGAGAGAGAGAGGGAAGCAAGCACCCCGCTGAGCAGAGAGCCCGATGTGGGGCTCCATCCCAGGACCGTGGGATCATGACCTGAGCTGAAGGCAGAGGCTTTAACCCACTGAGCCACCCAGGCGCCCCGACCTTGTTTTTTTAAAACTTTTCCCTTTACTGCCCTGCTCACCCTGAGCTGTGTTTGCTGCTGTGTTCGCTGCAAGAAACCCCAGCTGATGGGTTCTGGGAACTCCCGGGGGACAGGCCCCATCCCTTTACCAGTGCCCCCCCACCCCCCTCACCAGCCGCTGGGGTGTGCAAGCCCCTTGTGGTTCTGCTTGGGCATGCGCTCTCTCGTGAGTCCTTGAGGTCATGGTCTAGGTGTTGCATCTACCGCGGGCCACGCTGCTTCCTTCCGCACAGGCGCCGACAGCCTGCAAGTCTGCGAGCGGCCTGTGCTCTGTTCTCGCCCGCCCGTCACGTGGGAGGTCACGGGACCCCCTTGCCGCCTGGTTTCGTGGAGGCCATAGAGGTTGTACCTGGGCATTAGTTTTTGCTGCCTTGGTGACTCCCAGGGGGCGGTTTAGGGAGACTGGAAAAACATGGATCTTCCTGGCTTCTTGGGCTATATTCCGTGGTTTGCCATTCTAAGGCATTCGCTGTTGACAGGTGACAGCCCCGTAGGAGTTTGGCTTCCTGGAGCCCAGTGCCCACTCCTGCTCCCCCCACCCCCATAATTACTTCCCAATCCAAACACTGTTGATTATTCTTTCTAGGCTCCGGTCATATATAATGGTCATAGTTTTCTTCCTACACATATTTTTGTTTTGCTTTGTCCCCCCCCCGCCACATTTATTTAAGAGTCATCTTGAAAGGGAAGTGGAGTTTTCTCCGTGTATTTGTGACGGGGAGAGGGTTTATCTACAGATGGGGCTGTGGGAAGCTCACCTTTTCATGGGGGTACGCTGACTGTCAGTAAAATTTGGTTTTCCCTCCAGCTGACCACATTTCCCAGAAAGGCACCTTCCAGTCTCCTGCAGGGGAAGTATTTCCTTGGACAGAGAGAGGGGTCAGACGGCCCCACTGTCTGGTGTGTAGACTCACAAAATGCTACTGTATCTGGTCTGTTTCCCTTTCTCTGGCAAACGGGCGGCAACGCGTCTGGTTCAGTTTCTCTTGAACTAACATGGTCTTTGTTCTTGCTGGCCATCTTTGTGCGTGTACTGATTTTTTTTTTTTTCGAAGATTTTATTTAATCATTTCAGAGAGAGTGAGTGAGGAAGAGAGAGAGCGTGAGCGAGAAAAAGAGCATGAACCGGGGAAAGGAGCCAAAGGAGGGGGAGAAGCAGACATGGGGAGCGATCCCAGGATCCTGACAACATGACCTGAGCTGTAGGCAGATGCCTAACCGACTGAGCCACCCAGGCGGCCCTATCTTTGTGCATTTCTATGTGAATGCCTTACGTGCATGACTCCCAATCGAGGTGTTAAGTGTCAGTACAGCCTAATTTTATTTCTGCTTTAAGAACAATTAGAACTAGCGGCTCTGATATTTTCTTCCCAGACCCCAGTGAATGATCTTGCATTCCGCTCCTCTGGGCTTGGGCATCTGATCAAAGGACAAATGTCTGGAAGGGAAGCGTTACCAGAGTGAGGCATGGCAACTGTTCTCTCGTGTAGGACTTCCAGACTTCCTTCCTTGTCCTGTGCCTTAGGCCACTCACCTGCCTTCAGGGGAAGGTGACTCCCTGTAGAGATAGTCCTTGTGTGAAGCTTCCTTTAGCTTTTCTTCCAGGCTTCCGAAATTAATTGGCTTCTCTTATTTCCAGTGCTTTCCTGTCCTAGTCCCTTTGTCTCTGTGGATTCACACTTTTAAAATCATTTCACCGTCATTCTAGTGACCCTTTGAGGGGAAAGGGATTAACACTTGTGCTCCCTCTGCCAGAAATTCATCTCACCAATTACCATAAACAGAGAAGCATTTAATATTTAAAGAGCTTAAGTGTCTAAAAACCTGATGTTCACAAGGCACCTCGTATTTCCAAAGTCCTTTCAGACCTAGTTCTTCATTAGAGGAGGCCATGAGGTACATACCGGAGAGATGGTCACCCTCAGTTCCAAGGTGCAAGTCTCAGGCCCTCAGTAGTTCTGGGATGCAGCTGGGGGACCGGGTCACACTAACACGTGTGACTCCCAGTTGTCGTGGTGTCATGTATATGTTGAATCTCGTATACTGGCCATGCGCTCAGGGAACATTCTGCACTCCTCTAAGAACTGTCATTCTGTGAAACCCAAGCATGTTATCATTGTATTAACTGGCATTAAAGACTGTGCTATACAGAGGGGACCCCATTTTACATGAGCAGAGGCTTTCAGTTGACTGTAGCAATGAAAACATGACTGTTCTAATGCATTTTTAATAGTCCGTTTCTGGACATTAGCCAAAGTTTGCATCTTTAACAGTAACGGATTTGCCGTCCAGGTCAAGTCCCCCCCTTAAGAATTCTAGAGATCTGAACTTGACCCCAACTGTTTCCTTTATTTCCTCATTGTGATGAATGGGTTCTCCTGTTGGTGAGTTCCGAAGCCCATGTGGAGGGGTGTTTACTAGGTTTTAGTTGATTAGACGGCTTTGGTCAGCACTTTGCTGCCTTGACATTGTGAAAAGCTCTCTCAGACGCTGACTGAGAAGCCGTGCTTGCCTTCTTCCTGCTCATTGTTCATCGGTTGTGTTTTCAGGCTGACATGGTGCTGGCAACTGGTAATGGCTTTCAAAATTATGAACTCCACACTGATAGGGATAAGCTCATCTTCTGCCTTTCAGTAGCTCCTGGGGAAGCTGGTCATATCCTACTGCTTGTCCTAGGTCAGGCCCAGCCAGGTTCCTGCCTCTGTAAGTCTCACTTTTCCTCTCTCTCCCTGAGCTTGCCCACCCCAATGGGATCACTCAACCTTTCCTGGACCAGACATCTGGAGAGATTAGAAGCATATAAGTAAGTCTTTATCCATTATCTTGGGATCAACTTCAAGTCCTCCTTGCTGAGTCAATAAAGGAAAGCAGGATGATGTCATGAAAAGAACACAGGATTTTGGGATAAACTTGGGTGTGTATCCCTTATCTATCTTTACAAACTATATGAGCTTAAATAAGTCATTTACCTTCTCTGAGACTCAGTGTCCTCAAAAAGTGAGAATAATTATACCCTCACTGTTGAGTCATCAAAAAATTAAATGAGATAAATTAGGAATTCCTAGCACACAATTTCCTATAAAGTTAAGCATGCACTTACTATATGACCCAGCAATTTTTGACTCCTTGGAAGCTACTCAAGAGAAATAAAAGCACGTGTTGCACAAAGACTTACACACAAATATTGTAAGAGTTTTGTTAGTAATAGCTTCAACTGGAAACAACCCAAAATGGGAAACAAACCCACCAATGGGCAAAGAAATAAACAAATTATGCTATATTCATACAGTGAAATTCTACTTAGCAATAAAATGAATGAACTATTGAGACATGTTATGGGTGTTTCTCAAAAGCCATTATGCTGATAGAAGGCACCAGGCACAAAAGAATGCATTCTGTGAGATTCTGTATGAAACTCTAGGGAAGACACTTTCAATCGATAGTGGTAGAAAGCAGATCAACAGTAACCTGGGGCTGGGGGAGGGGGTGGGTGAGAATGAACTGGAAAGGAGCACAAGAGTATCTTTGGGTGAGAGAAATGGTCCCATATCTTGATTGTGGGAGGAGTCACATGGGTATACGCCTTAGTAAAAATTCACCAAACTGTACATTTAGAATGTGTGCATTTTATTGTGTGTAAATGATACCTTAATAAAGTGGATTTTTAAAGTTGTCCAGCCCCGGGCCTGACACATAATAAGTGGTCAAGAAGCGTTGCTTCCCTGCTCTCTTTGGTCTGTACTCAAGGAAGACCGCACAATGTGGTCCATGCTCTTGGACCCATGGTCCTTGCGTGGGATAGAGGAGATACTTTCAGTGCCCATCCCATGGTCCTCTGACCTTTCAGTACACAACTCTTGGTCCACTGGGGCTACTGTAACAGAATGCCATAGGCTAGGAGCATTAAACAATGGAAATTTATTTTCTCACAGTTCTGGAGGCTAGAAAGTTCCTGCCAGTTCATTTTCTGGTGAGTGCCCATGGCTGCCTTCTGGCTGTGTCCTCACCTGGCTTTTCCTTTCTGCATGCACTTGGCGAGCTCTCTCTTCCTCTCCTTTTTTTTTTTTTTTTAATTTAATTTTATTTTTTTTTAAAGATTTTTTATTTATTCATTTGACAGAGAGAGAGATCACAAGTAGGCAGGGAGGCAGGCAGAGAGAGAGGAGGAAGCAGGCCCTCCGCGGAGCAGAGAGCCCGACGCAGCGCTCGATCCCATGACCCTGGGATCATGACCTGAGCCGAAGGCAGAGGCTTTAACCCACTGAGCCACCCAGGCGCCCCATCTTCCTCTCCTTTTGAGGCTACCAGTCCCTAGTCGATTAAGATCCCATCCTTATGAACTCATTTAACCTTAATTATCTCCTAAATACCTTCTCTCCATGTACAGTCACATCATGGGTTAAGGCTTTAACTTATGAATTTGGAGGTGGGGGGCAAGGTGGACACAGAGCTTACCCTGTGCCTGAATTTTTCCCCCTGGGAATTACAGAAGGAGGCTCTCCTTGATTGTGGCATGTTAAATATGCTGGGGGGGAGTCTCTGGGAGCAGTCCTCAAATAAGTACTTCTGGAAGTAGGTGTATAAATACCACAGCTATCTTGCCCCTTAGGTGGATAATTTGGAGAGATGCGTTTTACACCATTTCTCTGCATTTTCTCCTGCATTTTCACCAGTCACCTACTGGTAATTGGCTGGATTACTGACCACACTTCTTTCCTGGGCTGCTCCCATTCCAATGTTCCTTCTGTCTGCCAAGTAAACCATTCATACTTGAATCCTTATCTCAGGGCCTGAATCTGGGACAGTCCAGAAACAGACAGTGGTACGTGTTTGTATAGGGGACTGTAACTCAGTGCAGATTGGGAGAAAAAAATGGTTCAAGAAATGTTCAAACATCAAGCCATGGGAGGAGGGATGGATTGTGGAAGAGAGAGTGATTCTCACAAAGGAAAGCTGTGGGGTTTGAACTGGGATTTGAAGGGTGCTTACAGCTTTCACAGGGAATTCTCATGGGACCCAGAGAGAAAAGGGAAAGAGGGAGAAGGAGGAAGAGAGGAAGGGAGAGAAGGAATCAGAGGAAGGGGACTGCATTTAACATTTGCTGAGCACCTGTTGCCAAGAGCCAGGTAGAGAGAAGTGAGTGAGACCCAGTTCTTATTCTCAAGGACATCGTGGTCTAGTGGGGAAATGAGATGATTAATAGATAAAGCATTTGTGACATTGCCCTGTGATTTGATGCGTTGTTTCCCAAGTGATGTGGGTTCCAGAAGCTTTCCAGTGTCAAGTATCCTGAAAGAGCCCTCAGTGGGGTGCTCCCTCTCACCACCTCCCTCCAGCTCCAACAAGAAGAGAACCTGAGGTTTTTTTTTTGTTTGTTTTTTTAAGATTTTATTTATTTATTTGACAGAGATCACAAGTAGGCAGAGAGGTAGTCAGAGAGAGGAGGAAGCAGGATCCCTGCTGAGCAGAGAGCCCGACGTGGGGCTTGATCCCAGGACCCCGGGATCATGACCTGAGCCGAAAGCAGAGGCTTTAACCCACTGAGCCACCCAGGCACCCCAGAACCTGAGGTTTTGAAAAGCTCTCCTCAGGCACAGCTCCAAAATTCCGGACAGAGTCCACAGTCTTGTTCTAATGGCTTTGGCTAAATTCATGTTCAGTGCTTGATTTAGAGCTTGCAGTGTTAATATTTTGTACATTGGGCCAATTCTCTGGTGATTTTAATATTTCATTTATCGACTGATTTAACTTTTAATAGTATCCAAAGCCATCTCATCAGATTACAGTGCTGAAAGACTGCCGTTGTAATAGCTATCCCGTTGTTCGAGTAAATTCAATTTGGACAGATGTAGCCCAAGGCAAAAGGCAATCGTAATCCGTGAAATATTTTGCTAACTTCTATTCCAAACAAGTCCTCGCCTTTTCTGTGTGCATGACTTGGACATGACAGACAAATCTCTGAAGATCTGGGAGGATGAGGGGAGAAATATCTGCACACAGCCGATGGTCATCGTCACGTCACACTGGATATGTGTGCTGTGTCCCTGCCACAGCTATATTTGGGGACCTCGTATACGCTTGTGGTTGTACCTCATTAGTCTCTGACTCCCTCGCACCTCGCAAAGTTTTGATACAGGGTAGAGACTAATTAAATGTTTGCATTAAACTAGTCTGAGTTTTTGTCTCCAGGAGCCGGAGAATTCTGTCCTTGGTCCTGAACTGTTGATTGGTTTTTTTGATGATGTCTTTAAAGGAGCCAGACAGGACACCTCTGACCTCTCATGATAGAAAGCGGGGAGGGACCATAAAAACACTCAGTGGCTGAGTCAGTACAGTATCAGAAAGATTTTGCTGTTCTGACACATCCTCAGTGGAATTAAAAAGTGTAGCAGATAAATGGTCCTGTAACGTTGTTTGCTCCTGGAACGTGAAGACTGTCTTTTATTTCTGTATGTCAGAGTGTAGCAGAGGACTGTGTGCAGGTGAGATGGACAATAAATGATTTTGGACTTAATGCGTAATTACAGGTTCTACATTCCATCCCAAAGGTAGTTTCTTACAAGTACACAATGGGAGAGATAGGAAGGCATGACTAGCTGCTGCGTGAAAGAAAACCATTATGTTCTGGAGTTGCTAATCAGTTTAATAATAATAAGCTGATATGGTCCTCAAAATGGCTATTTTTTATTTTGGGCGTGTGATGTATGTAAGTGAGGTAGACCTTGGAGGGGACAGCTCTGCTCTGATCAGACTGCGCCTGTCCCTCTTCCTTCAGTTCTGGGACCCGTGCCAGGTTTCCTGAATGAAACTCTTGAAAGAAAACTCTCAGGTGAAAACCTACAGCTTCTCTGAAGATATAGAAACATTATTTTGATTAATCATTTAATCGAAAAACATTTATTTAGCAGCTTTTCTGTGCTAGACAACCCAGTGGCACCAAGGACTGTAAAGACATGGTCCTTCTTCCCAAGGAGCTTGTTATAGAACCATGGAGTAAGATAAAGGAGCACCTGCCAGGGAATCAGTAGGTTTAGGAATCTGGATTTTAAGATGTTCCTCAGGAGCTAATGATGATGTTGAATGTAGACCTTACTTTAAGGGTGAGGCATCAGTCAAGTTTTCAGAAAGAAGCTTGACATGTGTGTAAGTCAGGGCTCCCCAAGAAGCAGAACTGATAGGATATTCATACATACGTTTATTGTTAGGAATTGGCTCATGAAATTAGGGGCTGCTGAGAAGTCTCACCACCTGCTGTCAGTGAGCTGAAGACCTGGGGAAGCCGATAGCATTAATTCTAGTCCAAAGGCCCGGGAACCAGGTGAGCTGATGGTGTAAGTCCCAGTCCCGGAGCAGGAGAAGACTAATGTCCCAGCTCAACCAGACAAACGGGAAGGGAAGGCATCCTCCCTTCCTCTGCCTTTATTTCTATTCTGGCCCTCAGTGGACTGACTGATGCTCACTCACACTGGGGAAGGCCATCGCTTTCCTGAGCCCACTGACTTGAGTGCTCGTCTCATCTGCGAACGTTGCACAGACACACCCAGGAATCCTGTTTAATCTGGACACCCCATGGCCCAGTCAGGTTGACACATAAAATTAACCGTCACAGCACATGAAAGGGGACGGGGGGACACTGACAGCAGGACTGAAGGTTCAGAGGAGGTTTAAAAGCACGGCTGTGTCGGGAGCAGAGCTGTGAGAGACCGAGATTCTTCCTCCTTACTCACGATCAGGGTGATTCTCTTGACTGGCTGTGGGGGCTGGGTGGGCAAGCCATTCCTCCCTCTGCCCTTCCCTTCTTTCTTCCCTTCCTTCCCTTCCCTTTCCCTCCCTTCTTCCTTCCTTTATTCCTTCTTCCTTTCCTTCCCTGCCCTCTTCTTCCCTCCCCTCCCTCCCTTCCTCTCCCTTCCCTTTTCCCTCCCCTCTCCTCCCTTCCCTTTCCCTTCCCTTCCCCTCCTTTTTCCCTCCCCTCCCATCCCTTCCTTTCATCCCTTCCCTCCCTTTCCTCCCCTCTCCTTCCCCTCCCCTTCCCTCCTTTATTTTCCCTTCCTTTTCCCTCCCCTTCCCTCCCCTTCCTTTCCTTCCCTTCCTTACCTTTCCCTCCCCTCCCCC